>NC_038242.2:33181767-33253163 GCF_000004515.6 Glycine max | reverse complement strand
TTTAATTATTCAGTCAGCACAAAACACAATGCATGGGGCTCCGAAAAAAGGTAAAGAATGGAGAACTGCACTAAGCAATCACTACGCATGGCTCCAAACTCGTGGGTGGAGGATGCATGAACGAAAACGCAATTCATGGGGCTCCGAAAAAGGGTAGAGAATGGATAATTGCACTAAGCAATCACTACGCATTGCTCCAAACTCGTGGGTGGAGGACGCATGAACGAAATCGCAATTCATGGGGCTCCGAAAAAAAGGTTGACAATGAAGAATTGCACTAAGCAATCACTACGCTTGACTCCAAACTCGTGGGTGGAGGATGCATGAACGAAAACGCAATTCATGGGTCTCCGAAACAGGGTAGAGAATGGAGAATTGCACTAAGCAATCACTACGCATGGCTCCAAACTCGTGGGTGGAGGATGCATGAATGAAAACACAATTCATGGGGCTCCGAAAAAATGTAGAGAATGGAGAATTGCACTAAACAATCACTAGGCATGGCTCCAAACTCGTGGGTGGAGGATGCATGAACGAAAACGCAATTCATGGGGCTCCGAAAAAGGGTAGAGAATGGATAATTGCACTAAGCAATCACTACGCATGGCTCCAAACTCGTTGGTGGAGGACGCAGGAACTAAAATGCAATTCATGGGGCTCCGAAAAAAGGTTGAGAATGGAGAATTTCACTAAGCAATCACTACGCATGACTCCAAATTCGTGGGTGGAGGATGCATGGAGGAAAATGCAATTCATGGGTCTCCGAAAAAGGGTTGAGAATGGAGAATTGCACTAAGCAATCACTACGCATGACCCCAAACTTGTGGGTGGAGGATGCATGGAGGAAAATGCAATTCATGGGGCTCCGAAAAAAGGTTGAGAATGGAGAATTGCACTAAGCAATCACTACACATGACTCCAAACTTGTGGGTGGAGGATGCATGAACGAAAACGCAATTCATGGGGCTCCGTAAAAGGGTAGAGAATTGAGAATTGCACTAAGCAATCACTACGCATTGCTCCAAACTCGTGGGTGGAGGACGCATGAACGAAATCGCAATTCATGGGTGTCGCAACCTACCCTTCGGCGGGAGGGCGACGCGTGACTCGCGGGATGCGTGTTCCACGAAAGGAATACGCGCGGAGTCGCCACCAACGTTTATTTGAGGAAAACGTCGGAAAAACCGGAAAAGACGCGATCTACGAACTTTTTAGTGAAAGGTTCGGGAGTTGTATTTACGCACGGGGAAGGTATTAGCACCCCACACGCCCGTCCCAAGGGACGGCAGCCTTTAATCGAATGTGCAAACATGACTTTGATTTTTATGTTCCCTTTTATGTTCTTATATCCTTTATACCCTTTTTATATTTTTCCTTTTTTGTGGTCGACAAGGGTGTTTCCCTTTGCTCCTACGTATTCCTCAATTTGGGATGAGAAAATCAGACCTACGTAGTTCTTTCGGAACAAAGCGTTTGGTTAAGTTGTTTTTGTCTTTTTTGCAAAATATGTTTTTTTTTTTAACAAAAGGTCATTTAAGGTGTTGGACCATTAAACGGTCTTTTGATTTTGAAAGGAGAGAAACGTTAAGGCGTTGGACCATTAACGATCTCTTGTTTTTGAAAGGAGAGAAACGTTAAGGCATTGGACCATTAACGATCTCTTGGGGTGGTCGACAAAAGCGGGGCTTTTGCTCCTACGTATCCTCAATGAGGAACTCAGACCTACGTAGTTCTTTCTTATCAAGTGATTCTTTTTTTACTTTTAAGAGGTGATCATTTTAAGGCGTTGGACCTTAAAAATGATCCATTTTACTTAGTGAGAAATTGAAATGACGAACTTCAAAAAGCCTATTTTTGTGGACGAGCTTGACTAGGCGAGTTGATTTTAGCCTTAGTTTCACCTTAGTTATTAATCAATTCGATTAAGAATGAGAAATCCCAAAGAGAAAACGTCCGATTGATTTTCCGCTTTATTTTACTAAAAGATGTTTTTTGATTATTTATATTATTTTTTACCTCTTTTTGATTTCCAACGTGGTTACGGCACGACCGAACGGTCGGAATTTATTTTAATCGAAGTTAATGGATAATACAATTCAAACGTTCGGTGGAAATTTATTTTATTTTTAAGTTAAGCGAGAAACGACTTAAGAAAAATGGCTTAAGCACGTCAACAGGGGGTATAAAAAGTAAACAAAACGAGAATAAAAATGCACGAAACACAATGTGGACCACTACGGGTACATAGAATGAATCGAAAAGCTTGGTTCGAGGTACTTACCCGTTTGAAGATCGAAGAACGATGAAGAACGAATGAAGAACGTCGAAGAACGGTTCAAACCTTTGCGAGATTCCTCACGGAAAACGTTACGGAAACGTTTCGGAAGCGCCTCGGCTTAGATTTTCTTCACGGAAATAATTTTTCCAAGCAAATTCGAAAGAGAGAGAAGTGCCTAAGGGGCTGGCCCTTTTTCTTCTTGCATTCCTCCCCTATTTATAGCAAAATAGGGGAGGTGGTTGCCGCCCAGCTCGCCCAGGCGAGCTCAGCTCGCCCAGGCGAGCAGGGTTGCTTCCTCCAGAAGCAACCGCCTTCTGGAGGAATATTCCAGAGGGCCCAAGTGGGCCTGGGTGCTATTTGCACCCCCATTTTTACTAAGTACACCCCCCTCTGCTGTTTTTTGGTGATTCTTTTTTCGTAAAGTTACGGAAACTTACAAATTTCGTAACGATACTTGTTTTCTTTCCGTAATGTTACGGAACCTTGCGGATTACATAATCATCCCCTTTTTGACTTACGGAATGTTACGGAACCTCACTTAATTATGCAACGATGCTTCCATTTGATTTCCGATGTGTCACGGAAACTTACGGATTGTGCATCAACATTTTTTTGGTTTTTCGGCATGTCCTGGAATTTCATAAATTGCCTAATGATGGGTGCCAAGCACCTCACAAGGACCAAAGAATGGTCGCATGTCATCAAGCAAAGGTCCCCGGACGAAATTAGGGTATGACAGTTGCCCCTCTTTACTTGTCTTTTATTGGAGATAAAAGAAAAGTAAAGATAAGACACTAATTTCGTCCCTCTCGATTTGACGAGAGTCGCGGGTGACCATAAAATCTCCACATGCAAATGACTTGTTGTTCCCAGAATTTCACAAATTGCCTAATGATGGGTGCCAAGCACCTCACAAGGACCAAAGAATGGTCGCATGTCATCAAGCAAAGGTCCCCGAAAATCAGTGTATGACACTAATTTCGCTCCTCTCGGTTGACGAGAGTCGCGGGTGACCGTGACTTGTCGTTCCTAGGATTTCACAAATTGCCTAATGATGGGTGCCAAGCACCTCACAAGGACCAAAGAATGGTCACATGTCATCAAGCAAAGGTCCCCGAAAATCAGTGTATGACACTAATTTCGCTCCTCTCGGTTGACGAGAGTCGCGGGCGACCATGAAATTTCCGCATGTAAATGACTTTGTTGTTCCCGGAGGAACAAAAGGTGCAGAAGACTGTGTCAGCCCCTGCATGCTATCAAGCGTTCTGTCTTACAGATAGCAAAAGAATGGGTGCGAATAACCATAAGGTATCTCCGCGTATCATGGGTGCAGAATGACCAAACTTGGTCTCTGCTTGTCATCGGGCCCGCCGCCTCTGGATGACAAAAGGGTGCGGATAACCGTAAGGTATCTCCGCGTATCATGGGTGCAGAATGACCAAACTTGGTCTCTGCTTGTCATCGGGCCCGCCGCCTCTGGATGACAAAAGGGTGCGGATAACCGTAAGGTATCTCCGCGTATCATGGGTGCAGAATGACCAAACTTGGTCTCTGCTTGTCATCGGGCCCGCCGCCTCTGGATGACAAAAGGGTGCGAATAACCGTAAGGTATCTCCGCGTATCATGGGTGCAGAATGACCAAACTTGGTCTCTGCTTGTCATCGGGCCCGCCGCCTCTGGATGACAAAAGGGTGCGGATAACCGTAAGGTATCTCCGCGTATCATGGGTGCAGAATGACCAAACTTGGTCTCTGCTTGTCATCGGGCCCGCCGCCTCTGGATGAAAAAAGGGTGCGAATAACCATAAGGTATCTCCGCGTATCATGGGTGCAGAATGACCAAACTTGGTCTCTGCTTGTCATCGGGCCCGCCGCCTCTGGATGACAAAAGGGTGCGGATAACCGTAAGGTATCTCCGCGTATCATGGGTGCAGAATGACCAAACTTGGTCTCTGCTTGTCATCGGGCCCGCCGCCTCTGGATGACAAAAGGGTGCGGATAACCGTAAGGTATCTCCGCGTATCATGGGTGCAGAATGACCAAACTTGGTCTCTGCTTGTCATCGGGCCCGCCGCCTCTGGATGACAAAAGGGTGCGAATAACCGTAAGGTATCTCCGCGTATCATGGGTGCAGAATGACCAAACTTGGTCTCTGCTTGTCATCGGGCCCGCCGCCTCTGGATGACAAAAGGGTGCGGATAACCGTAAGGTATCTCCGCGTATCATGGGTGCAGAATGACCAAACTTGGTCTCTGCTTGTCATCGGGCCCGCCGCCTCTGGATGACAAAAGGGTGCGAATAACCATAAGGTATCTCCGCGTATCATGGGTGCAGAATGACCAAACTTGGTCTCTGCTTGTCATCGGGCCCGCCGCCTCTGGATGACAAAAGGGTGCGAATAACCATAAGGTATCTCCGCGTATCATGGGTGCAGAATGACCAAACTTGGTCTCTGCTTGTCATCGGGCCCGCCGCCTCTGGATGACAAAAGGGTGCGAATAACCATAAGGTATCTCCGCGTATCATGGGTGCAGAATGACCAAACTTGGTCTCTGCTTGTCATCGGGCCCGCCGCCTCTGGACGACAAAAGGGTGCGAATAACCATAAGGTATCTCCGCGTATCATGGGTGCAGAATGACCAAACTTGGTCTCTGCTTGTCATCGGGCCCGCCGCCTCTGGATGACAAAAGGGTGCGAATAACCATAAGGTATCTCCGCGTATCATGGGTGCAGAATGACCAAACTTGGTCTCTGCTTGTCATCGGGCCCACCGCCTCTGGATGACAAAAGGGTGCGAATAACCATAAGGTATCTCCGCGTATCATGGGTGCAGAATGACCAAACTTGGTCTCTGCTTGTCATCGGGCCCGCCGCCTCTGGATGACAAAAGGGTGCGAATAACCATAAGGTATCTCCGCGTATCATGGGTGCAGAATGACCAAACTTGGTCTCTGCTTGTCATCGGGCCCGCCGCCTCTGGATGACAAAAGGGTGCGAATAACCATAAGGTATCTCCGCGTATCATGGGTGCAGAATGACCAAACTTGGTCTCTGCTTGTCATCGGGCCCGCCGCCTCTGGATGACAAAAAGGTGCGCGTCACATGACCTCAGGGTCAGTATGACAAAGATTATGGGGCGGCCGATAAAAGCAAAGCTCTTGCTCCTACGTATCCTCCAATGAGGAACTCAGACCTACGTAGTTCTGGATAACTTGTGAGACTTAAAAAGTCTCCATCGGAAAATGCTGACATCTCCGGAAAGGGCGCAGATGACCACATTGGTCTCTGCTCGTGAACCATACTTGGGATCACTGAATGACGAGGTGCGGATAACCGTAAGGTGTCTCCGCGGGCTACCAGCTCTTGAGTCATGGCAACAAAAGGCGGTGTGGTCGACAAAAGCGAGGCTCTTGCTCCTACGTATCCTCCAATGAGGAACTCAGACCTACGTAGTTCTGGACAACTTGTGAGACTTGAAAAGTCTCGGTGTTTTCTCCACTAAAAAGCAAACATGCTTTAGCAAAGAGACAAATATTCCAACTGATTTAGAGCAGCATATGCTTTTTTGAGTGAAAAACAATGCGCCTACCGGGGAAGGAGAGTCTGCTGATGAAATCTCCCATAACCATAAATGAGATTTTGGATGTTAGCATTTCGTTTCTAAATGACCATTTAGAGGAAACACTGGGTTCGACAAAAATAGAAGAAATCCACTCAAAGTGTATCAATCTCGCACAGGTAAGTGTTTCATCCTAATTCCGAACCATAGATATGTCATGACTTGACTTTGCAAATTATTTCCTATCAAATCGAAAATTACATGCATGATCATGGATCAATAGGGCTTCCCTTGGGAATGGGTTCTTTTGGTGGTTTCTTCTTTCGGCTTTTATGTGTTTTTGGCTTTTGATTTTCCTGGCTTTTTCTTTTTCTGTTTTTTTGTTTAGTGCGGGGCGAGAAAAAAGGGTCGCTAGCGCACGGGATTTTGGTTGGTAATTAAAGGGAGAAGACCATTTTAGGTCGTGGTTTCCTTTCCTTCCTTTTTCGTTCATTTGGTGACAATTCTGTATTGTTCAGATATTGTCCGGTCCAAAGACCTCTCTGCACATTTCTTCTGTTTTCTTTCGATCAGGAGCTTTCTTCTTTTTTACTTTCTCCCATTCTTTGGTTGGGAATTTCCTTTCTTTTCTTTTTTTCTTTCTCCCACTCTTTGATTGGGAATTTCTTTGCTTCCTTTTTTTCCTTTGATTGGAAATTTTCTTTCTCTTGTTCTTTGATTGGAAATTTTCTTCTCCTTTTTCCTTTGATTGGAAATTTTCTTCTCCTCTTTTTTTGCTTCCGAGGATAAGGATTGGCATTCTCACCTTGGGTCAAGGTTTATGGTGAGTCAGGATTTTGGCTCAAAGCTTGTAGAATGGCTAGACATGATACATGTCAGGACTTGGTTTGGTTCAAGGATAAAAGGGATGCCCCACATTATTTCCATGACACAAATGCAAAAATGATGATTTGGAAACTTTATGCAAAACTGGTCATGCATGCACCTATGCGGACACTCAAGTGTCAAATTTTTATGGTCATGTGATGCTAGGGCTCAGGATTCATTTCCTCTATTTTAAATCAACCCAATGTTTCCAAAATATGTTCTTTTATCAATTTGGGCATTCATCCGAGTCCATTTCGGGCGTCCGGGGAAATTTCACAGCATTCACCCTTCAGGTGTAGACACATTTTCCAAAAATTGGTTATGATCAATGAATGAATTTTTTCAAAGAAAAGTTGGAAATCGTCTCTTTTCAAAAGCATGTCGGTTTTTCAGCTTGACAACTTATTTTCTCTTTTTCCACCTTTTTCCTTACTTGCCTTCTTCTTTTTCTTTTTCTTTTTCTTTTCCATTTCATTCATTTCATTTTTTTCTTTTCTATTTTCATTTGTTTATTTCTTTTTCTTGTTTGTTGTTTTTTTTCTTTTTTTTTCATGAGGTATTTTGCTACCTAAACATGTGCATATTTTTGTGAGGTATTTTTTTTTGCTATATACATGCATATCCAAGGTATCTTGCCACCTAAACATACATATATATGTTTTGTGAGGTATTTTTTTTGCTACATACACGCACATCTAAGGTATCTCTCTACCTAAACATACATATATATATTTTGTGAAGTATTTTTTTGTTTACATACACGCACATCTAAGGTATCTCTCTACCTAAACATACATATATATATTTTGTGAAGTATTTTTTGTTTACATACATGCATATCTAAGGTATCTTTCTACCTAAACATACATATATATATTTTGTGAGGTATGACTACCTTCCGAGCTTGCGCTTGTTTTATCTAAATCCCCAGGATCATGAGCAACTAGGTGCATCCTACTATAAAAAGTGATCAAATAACAAGCATTGATTCAAAAGGTACTAGGTTGCCTCCTAGTAGCGCTTCTTTAACGTCTTTAGCTGGACGCATGATGGCTTGTAGGTCACGGACCTAGTACTTTGCTTACCTTTGGCTTTGGATTTGGTCGCCTGCTGGTCGGCCATGTGTCGTAGGCAACGCTCTAACCTTTTTGCGGATGAGCTGAGGTTAACTCTAGAGGTGGTGGCGGTGTGTCTATTGCCCGCTACCGGCCATCCCAATGCTGCTGTGGTGTTTCGCCCTGCGCCTGCCTGGGGGCGCAGTACTTCTTGATGAAAGCTCGATTAGTAGGGGGCCTGATGCCCTTGCTGGAGGTTACAGGTACTCCATAGAACTGATAGAGACCCGTAATTAGAGCTTGACAACTCCAAGACCCTGTTGGACTTCTTCGGGTCCACTGGGTGTCTTGCAGGCGCGATCCCTGCAAACAATAGATGAAATCAGAAATCAGTTGAGCGATGTGCATACTTACCTATGATGACATAACCTTGCCGGGGGGTACGGGCACCCTATAGGACTGATAGAGGCCCGTAACCAGAGCTGGAAACCCCAGGGCCCTGTTGGACTTTTCCGGGTCCACTGGGTGTCTTGTGGGTGCGATCCCTGCAAACAATAGATGGTATCAGAAATCAGTTGAACCATATGCATACTTACCCATGTCGGGACGACACAGACCAACTGATACTTTTGCAGGGGGAGATTGGCATTGCGGTCGCTGGGCAGAATGTTGCTAAGTAGCAACGTCATCTATATCTATGTAAGAGTGGTCATGTTGGTGCGCATGATCCGCACTCGTCTCTTTGCAACGGCACAGGTGAAATCTTGCCCCAGTATGCATAGTAGCTGTGTGATAGCCTCCCTCTCTGGTTGTGCTCGCACAGTTGGCCCTCCTCCAATATCAGGGGGTGGCCCAGGAACCGTTAAAAGGAAACTACTAGTCCCTTAACCGGGAGTGCAAGTCTCGGTTAAGCATTTAAGGACAGAGGACCTTAAATTATCTTAAGGTGTGGATATGGAGCCCACTGAAAGTGAGGACGCGTAGTCCTCTAAAGGCGAGGGCGTGTAGCCCTCTGAAGTTCAGGACATGTTGCCTTTCGAAGGCGAGGGAGTGTAGTCCTATGATGGCAAGGACGTGCAATCCTCTAAAGGTGAGGGCATGCCCCCCTTTGAAAATGGGGAACATGTAGTCCTCTGAAGGTGAGGGCGTGTAGCCCTACAAAGGTGAAGGCACATGATCCTTTGACGGCGAGGACGTGTAGTCCTCTCAAGGCGAGGACGTGTAGTCCTCTGACGGTGAGGGTAACTAGTACCCAAGGTGAGGGCGTGTAGCCCTCTCAAGGCGAGGACATGTAGTCCTCTGGAGGTGAGGGCATGCAGCCCTCTGATGGTGAGGACGTGTAGTCCTCTCAAGGCGAGGACGTGTAGTCCTCTCAACGGTGAGGGTAACTAGTACCCAAGGTGAGGGCGTGTAGCCCTCTTAAGGCGAGGACATGTAGTCCTCTGGAGGTGAGGGCATGCAGCCCTCTGATGGTGAGGACGTGTAGTCCTCTCAAGGCGAGGACGTGTAGTCCTCTCAACGGTGAGGGTAACTAGTACCTAAGGTGAGGGCGTGTAGCCCTCTCAAGGCGAGGACATGTAGTCCTCTGGAGGTGAGGGCGTGCAGCCCTCTGATGGTGAGGACATGTAGTCCTCTCAAGGCGAGGACGTGTAGTCCTCTCAACGGTGAGGGTAACTAGTACCCAAGGTGAGGGCGTGTAGCCCTCTCAAGGCGAGGACATGTAGTCCTCTGGAGGTGAGGGCGTGCAGCCCTCTGATCGTGAGGACGTGTAGTCCTCTCAAGGCGAGGACGTGTAGTCCTCTCAACGGTTAGGGTAACTAGTACCCAAGGTGAGGGCGTGTAGCCCTCTCAAGGCGAGGACATGTAGTCCTCGGGAGGTGAGGGCGTGCAGCCCTCTGATGGTGAGGACGCGTAGTCCTCTCAAGGCGAGGACGTGTAGACCTCTCAACGGTGAGGGTAACTAATACCCAAGGTGAGGGCGTGTAGCCCTCTCAAGGCGAGGACATGTAGTCCTCTGATGGTGAGGGCATGCAGCCCTTTGATGGTGAGGACGTGTAGTCCTCTCAAGGCGAGGACGTGTAGTCCTCTCAACGGTGAGGGTAACTAGTACCCAAGATGAGGGCGTGTAGCCCTCTCAAGGCGAGGACGTGTAGTCCTCTGATGGTGAGGGCGTGCAGCCCTCTGATGGTGAGGACGCGTAGTCCTCTCAAGGCGAGGACGTGTAGTCCTCTCAACGGTGAGGGTAACTAGTACCCAAGGTGAGGGCGTGTAGCCCTCTCAAGGCGAGGACATGTAGTCCTCTGGAGGTGAGGGCATGCAGCCCTCTGATGGTGAGGACGTGTAGTCCTCTCAAGGCGAGGACGTTTAGTCCTCTCAAGGTGAGGACGTGCAGTCCTCTGAAGGCGAGGATGTGTAGTCCTCTAAAGGTGAGGGCATGTAGCCCTACGAAGGTGAGGACATGCAGTCCTCTGATGGCGAGGGCGTGTAGCCCTCTGAAGGTGAGGACGTGTGGTCCTCTAAAGGTGAGGGCGTGTAGCCCTACGAAGGTGAGGACATGTAGTCCTCTGAAGGTGAGGGTACCTAGTACCCAAGGTGAGGGCGTGTAGCCCTCTCAAGGCGAGGACTTATAGTCCTCTGGAGGTGAGGGCGTGCAGCCCTCTGGTGGTGAGGACATGTAGTCCTCTCAAGGCGAGGACGTGTAGTCCTCTGACGGTGAGGGTAACTAGTACCCGAGGTGAGGGCGTGTAGCCCTCTCAAGGCGAGGACGTGTAGTCCTCTCAACAGTGAGGGTAACTAGTACCCAAGGTGAGGACGTGTAGCCCTCTCAAGGCGAGGACGTGTAGTCCTTTCAACAGTGAGGGTAACTAGTACCCAAGGTGAGGACGTGTAGCCCTCTCAAGTTGAGGACATGCAGTCCTCTGATGGCGAGGACATATAGTCCTCTCATGGTGATAGGTACAAATACCCAAGGGTCCACCCTTATGAGAAAGCAAGAGATCGACTCATCGAGAGGGCCGGTCATCCCAAATCCACACGACTGGATATTAGATGGAGGAAATCTATGCAGTTAACATGATTTTTAGGGATGCAGATGCATGCAACCTTTGTCTTGAAATGCGGAAAATGCAGACTTCATATGAAATAATGCAATGTAATGGAAAATTGTACAATGTTCATGACATTCTTTCCCTATTTTGTGATTTTGATTTTGATTTAATGTTTTTGGAAAACACAGATTGACTGTCCTTTTGAAAGAGGTGATAATTCATGCAACCTCATCCTATCATTTTTTTGCAAATCTCTCCGGGAACTTCCTCAGAGTGCGTGTTCTGTTTGATTTAGTCACTTGACCATTTTGGAGTGACGGCAATGGAGCCATTTGATGTTTGATCAATCCATTGAAATCCTAGGGTTTGTCCCCCCTTTTTTGTTAAAAACATCGATGGGTGAGAACTTTTGATCGACCCCTATGTTCACTTGAGGCTCATGCACGGTGCCCCTCATTGCCCCAGTGTAAGGCTTTGAGGTATCAATCGTTGCCTTTCGTCATGACCTTGTAGGAGGGAACCTATTGGGTGAATACTTCTAATCTGCCCCTAGGTTCGCTTGAGGTTTTTGCATGGTGCCTTTCGTTGCCCCAGTGTAGGGCTTAGAGGTACCAATTGTTGTCTTGTTTTCACAACCTCGTAGTAAGGAAGAATGAAAGAAGCAATTGATTTTTGCAAAAAGAATTTTCCAAGGACGAGAAATAGTTGAAGGATTTTTTTCAGTTGATGGATTAAGTCAAATGACTCCAATGTAGAAGCAAGATGTTTTGATGTTTCGATGATGCCAAAGGATCAAGTGCTTCCAAGTTTTATTCAAGACAAGAATCCAAGAAAATCAAGATATATGATCAAGTTGATCTCTAGAATCTTAGGAAGAAGTTTCCAAATTGAAGAAGCAAAAGGTTTGACCAAGGAATTCTATCCTTTCAAATTGAGATTTGCTCTCTGGTAATCGATTACCAGCAGTTTGAAAATGTTTTAATTCAAATTTTTAAAACCTGTAATCGATTACATAAGTCTTGTAATTGATTACTAGAGGGGATTTTCAGAAAATAATTTCCAAGAGACATATCTATTCAAATGTTTTATGAATGGCCATTCAAATGTTTTTAAAGAGAGTTTTCATTGCCCAAACAGTTTTATCCTCTCGAAAGATCAAGAGTTTTTCTGAACTGAAATGTCTTATCCTCTCGAAAAGATTCCTTGGTCAACCACTTGCTTATTCAATAAGGAATTTTGATTGATCTTCATTGTACAATCTATCCCTTTTAAGAGAGATTTCTTCTTCCCTTCTTCTTACTTCTGAAAAGGGATTAAGAGACTGAGAGTCTCTTATTGTAGAGGATTCCTGAACATAAGGGAAGGGTTATCCCTGTGTCCATTGTTAATTCGAAAAGAGAGATTGATAGTTCAATTGGGGAATAGTCTTTGCATCTTAATTCAACCCCCCTTTTTCTTAAGGTAACTGAGGCCATTTGTCCAACATCCTATTCTTGATAACTCACTTCTCTCTAAAAAGACAAAATGAGGTCACATGAACGTCTATATTTTTACTTGAAAACACAGTCAATCAAATGCCTTTTTATTTTTTTATTTTGAAACTTATTTTTTATTTTGAAACTTATTTGTTTTGAACTTTGCTCGTTGCTTTACGGCAACCCCACCAACGTGCAAGACGAGTAATCTCTGATTGAACGGTCTTGGAAGTCCAAACTCAGGAGCACAGGTCGCTTGAGCAAACTGACCAATGGCTTGCACTTGAAAATCCTGATGAGTCATTAGAGACATCTAACAACAGTTTTCAAAATTGCCCCATGTGTGGCATCTCTTGTCAATGTCAGGATTTACACGCGATTCTCCTCAAATTTCAGCCAGCCCGCATCAATTCGACCTTGCACCTTACGCCTGAGGGTCATACAGTGCTCAATGGAATGCCCCAGGGCTCCCCCACGATATGCACATGTTGCGTTCGAGTCATATCCTCAGAAAAATGGGGGTTTGAGGGAACCTAGCAGGGGTTATGGCTACCATTGCGTTATCAAGTAGATATGGGAGCAAGTTAGCATATGACACCGGAATTTGGGGTGAATCCTACAGGCTTTTCGCTGCAAAATTCATTTCTTGGTTGGTGTTTTTTTTGGTTTGTGCTAAAGGTGGTCTTCGTCATTGGAAGTGCGGTAGACAGACTTTGTGGTTGATTTAGGGATGGCCTTTGTGGATAACTGGGTGGTGGGTAAGGAGGAGGTTTGTTATTGGCTGAGTAATGACATTGTTGGGTTGGTGGGAAACTTGGCCGTACAGGAATGGCAGTTACAGCATGGGTTTCTCCCTCATCCTCACCCTCTTTATTTGCCCCAGTTTCCTCATTCGTCCAAGAAGGATGATTAAATTTGCCTCTTTTCAGACCCACTTCGATCCTTTTGTTGGCGAAGACCAAATCTATAAAACTTGAAGGTGTGTAGCCCACCATCTTTTCATAGTGGAGTACCGATAATGTGTCTACCATCACGATTATCGTCTCCCTTTCCATTATTGGGGGTACCACCTGGGCCGCCAGATCCCTCCACCTTTTGGGCGTGTTCTTTGAAAGCTCCGTCCCCCTTTTTGCACATGTTCTGTAGTTGCATCCTATTCAGAACCATATCAAAATTGTACTGATACTGCCTAACACAGGCAACCATTAGGTCCTTCCAAGAATGGACTCGGGAAGGTTCCAAGTTAGTGTACCAGGTAACAGCTACCCCAGTAAGACTTTCATGGAAGGAATGTATCAACAATTCCTCATCTTTTGCGTATTCCCCCATCTTCTGACAATACATCTTTAGATGGTTCTTGGGACAAGTAGTCCCCTTGTACTTGTCAAAGTCCAGCACCTTGAACTTGGGAGGGGTGATGATATTGGGTACTAGGAACAACTCTTTTAGGTTAGCAAAGGCATAATCTTCACCTCCTTCAATGGCCCTGAGCCTTTCCTCTAGATGATCCAACTTTCCCATTTCTGTCATAGCATGAGGGTTTTTACTTGTCGTGGAATGCAAGAGGTGTAGTTGTGGGTGATACTGAGGGCCTTCCAAAGGGTTTTGTAGGGGTATACCACCAACTGCTTGCCCTTCCGTGGCATATCCGAGGCAAGGCTCGAAGTCGGCTAGATTGTGGTGGGGAATTTCATGTGTCCCCCCCACGGTTTAAGAGACATGTGCATGATCAGTTTGAGGTTGTTGGCTCTTAATAAGTATGGGAGTCGAGTTATTGACATCCTCATTGGGAATGTACACCACATTGGGTGGTGTATAGTTTGGGAGGCAAACCATATGGCGGGAAGGCGTGCTTGTTTTGAATTTGCACATCATGGGGTCATCCGTACTTCCCAAATCTTTGCCTACCATATTTGAGGTTGGATGATTCATTTGCTTGAGGCCAGATGGGAGCATCGGGTTCACCTTAGCGACAGCGCTAGTAGCGGCAACTATAACCGCATTGGCTTCCATTATCTTCTTCATGCTCATCATGGCCTCCATCATTGTGGCCATTTGCTCTTTCATGGCCTCCATGTCGGCCTTCATCTTCTCTTGCACCTCCTCTGCTTCACCCATTACTCTAGCTCTAGCACGAGTTCGGTAAGGGTGCCGTAAAGCGTGTCCTTTTCTTTTTTATAACAATGATTAAGTTCATTTTATTTTATTTTATTTTATTTTTCAACGAAAGAATGCAATGAGCAATGCAACCAATGAAAAGCATGGATGTATGCGAATGATGTACAGTTGAAGTATTGCGAATTTTTACGCAGGATATGGGGTTGAATCAATTTAGATTTTCAACATGGTCCATGACATCTTTGTCAAGGTGAAACTGGAAGTAACAAGGACATAAACAATCCTAAATATGTTTGGCAGTAAACGAAGCAGTGATGTGACTCGATTCATCTTTTGCCCCAATTTTGCAAGACGGTTACTTCCATATTTCAACTTGACTTGATGAACCTTTTTGTAAAAGCATGAGCTTGGTTCAACCCCGTAATCCAAGGAATGGCAATTCTGATCGCCAATACTTCAACAACATCTCATAGGGATGAATGACTCGGGCATACTTTAAGCTTATGCACGGAAAATGTAATTATGAAATTGAGATGCCCGAAGAAACACCATATCCTAGTTAACCATGCATTAGGTACCATGTTCAATTATTTTGTTTTTAAGTGAAACGGGTTTATGATCCCAACATGGTTGGCTCATGGTGCCTAACACATGAAACTAAGAATGTAGTGTGAAATTTCACGCTTCCCCCTTTTTTGTTTTTGTTTTGTAGAGGAAAACGCAAGGATGAGCAAACATGAAAACAAATGGTATGCAATTTTGCAGACCAAAAAGTTTGTTGAACGCATATGCATGATGATGCCATGACTCATGCAAAATGTGAGGCTGGAATATGATAACGGACAAATGCAGGATATGTCCATTATGATGTTATGAAGAGATGCTTATGCGATGCATGATATGAATGCATTTTACGGACACGAGAGCCTAGAAAATTATCTCTTCTTACTTGCGCATTTGGGGGCGCAGTGCCCCATGTGTACAATTAAGAAGGTGATATGGACCTTTCGGCTTCCCGTGACAAAGGACGAGACCAACATACAATGCATGCTAGAGATAAAATGCGGGAGTGATTTGATTCGCACTGATTTTTGGAGTAAAAACGTGGGATAAACTCATTTTATTCAAAAAGTTATAACTAGTCAAGATCTGAGCGACAATACAAACTTCCTAGCGGTTTCTAATCATATGGTCCATTAAGTCTATCATATGTGGACAATAGCTGAGAAGTCCGTGGATCTTCTTGGGGGCGGAGTAGGTGTCCGCCATTGCTTTGGCCTTGGCTAGCAATCGGGGAAGTTCTTGACTCCTGTTCAAAGTAAGAGCAAATCGGTCCGTCCACATTGTTGCCTCTTGGTGCCATGAATCAATTACCCTCTACCTTGCTTCGCTTTCTGCTGATATCTTGGCATACTCATCCTCTAGCCTTTGCTCGTGAGTCGCCGCTAGATTTAGCTTCTCTTTGCACTCATCGATGACGGCCCACATATTCCCTTCAGTCTCGCTTAACTGTTGGGACAAATTTCTTTTCGACCTAAGGTAAGCCTTTAGCTCGTCCTTCAAGATCATGCCTTTGACCCGTGATGATTCCTTTCACCTCTTCGGAGCTTGAGCTTACTATTGCTGCCCTATAAAGCCCCTCAAAACTTTGCTTGCACGTGTTCTTCCTTTCGGGCCTTCTTGGTTTCTCGTTCCAAGGCTTCAGCGGTGGCCATATTGACGTCCCTTAGTTCATCATACTCTTTTCAGACTTTGATGGCTATGGACTTGAACTTCTCTTCGACTACTCGGGCTCTTTCAAGCTCTGCCTTTAGAGCTTGTACCTCATCACTTTCTTCTGAAGCTTTAACCTCATCGTCCCTCACAGTCTTTAGATTTGGGAGCCAATCCAATCCTTGTGTTCGGACTCTCAGCCACTTATGATAGCCGCCGATGATCCCATTACTGCTTCCCCTAAGCTCTCTGTCCTTTCTTCACGCCGCATCCCATGCCTTGCGAACTCCTTGGAGTACCCTCGCGTTTGTGGTCACTGAAACCCCATGCGATGAAAGGCATGATGCTTTCATCTGATGGCACTTCTCTCATGGGGTAGCCAAGCTGTCTTATGGCGAGGACGGGATTATAATTAATACAACCCCTTGTTCCCATCAAGAGAACATTTGGACATCCTTCGCATGAAGATAGAATCCTGATTCTTCCTTCCTTCTAGCGAGGAAACCAATTAACAGACGCCCCTCCATGCTAGCCAAGAGTTGGTCCCAATTCGCCTTTCCTTTTTCGACGCACGAGCGGTAACCTTGTAGCGGATAGACGGGCCTACCTTCTTGGAGAAAAAGGTGTGAAACCAGCCCCACATAGAGAGCTGGAGTACAGCAAACAATCCTTGCATTGCTTTCTTCACATCTTCGGTTGAAGGTGTCATATAGGTCGGCTAGCATAGCGACAACCGGACTTTCCTTGTGGTTATGATAGGTGAGAAAAACGTCGATCGCTGCCAGGTCCACCAACCCATCCACATTTGGAAAGAGGACTCCCTCGAAAATCAACAGTGTGAGAATATCTATGAATGGGGTCCACTCGCCTTTTTCTGCCAAGATTCTTGCTTTTACCTCCAAATATTTTCTCGGTATTCCGACCACCCCATTTTCGACTTGCCTTTGGCGGTCTAATTCCTGCGCCGAGATTTGGACTTTTTTAGAAATTCTGGCCAATGAGGGGTAGAACCCTGAGAAGAGGTATGGTTTCCTTCCCCCTAGAGGACATCCTAGGATCTCTTCAAATTCTTCCACCATTGGTGATAGCTGGAAGTCCCCAAAGATGAAGCACCTCAACGGCTGATCATAATACTGGGCGAGGGAGGCAATTGGTTCCATGGAGACTTCTACCCTAGCTAGGTCCCAAATGCTTACCATAGGCTTTGCGGAAGGCTTGCCGTTGAAGTTGACCCATTAATTGACCCAACTTTCGTAAACTGGTGACCTCTAAGCTCTTGATTTTGACTTGATAAAACCTCTTTTTAAGCGAAGGCTTTTGACTTGATCCCATGTTTTACTAAAGTGAAATAAAATCTAGTGCGAATCAAAACTCCGATATCTCATGGGTGGGATGGATGAATGCATGATGGAATGCATATGACACAGATGCAATCTAGGAATGCGGGGGTCCGGGGAATTTGTCCCCTTCTTAGATACGACGTCTAGGGGTAGCGAAATGCCCCAACGCACGTTTTTAAGAAGGCGACACGGACCCTCCGTTGGTTTGTTTACAGTAGGGATCAAGACAGAACCCATATGCAATGCCTATGCAAAAGACACAATGCGGGAATGTGCACAGTATGACAATATTTACCGAACATAAGCAAAAGGGTATATGATACTCATGCATGGCAGTGTGAAAAATGGCACGCAGCGTGTTTGCTTCGTGCCCCTATTTAAGGGACCTATAAGGGAGAGAACTAACTAGACTTTTAGCAATAATCCCAAGGTAGTTATATCTCTCTTGATGGTTTCTAGAGGTATCATCCCCTTTGAAGAACATATTGTAGCAGTAGGGACTACTAGCAACAATAGGTTTTCAAAGAGAAAAGCTCTAGATGAGGGTTCACTGTAATCAAGCAAGTCGGAGACCTAGCATGATCACAGATTGACGTCCACTCCTTATGTTCCCATGAACCCGGGTATAGGGCCCTTTTTCACTCACAGTGTGCGCATATAGTGTCGCATCAAATGAATAAATATTTACCTCATGCATACATTCTAAAACACACTAAAAGCAACAAAAAGTTTATATACACAAGAACATAAGACAAATAAAGGGAAACCAACAAAGGAGAAAGTCATGATAAAACATTGCACAAGATCAAATGGCCTAACTCTCTAAAAAACAGTCCCCAGTGGAGTCGCCAACTGTCGCAACCTACCCTTCGGCGGGAGGGCGACGCGTGACTCGCGGGATGCGTGTTCCACGAAAGGAATACGCGCGGAGTCGCCACCAACGTTTATTTGAGGAAAACGTCGGAAAAACCGGAAAAGACGCGATCTACGAACTTTTTAGTGAAAGGTTCGGGAGTTGTATTTACGCACGGGGAAGGTATTAGCACCCCACACGCCCGTCCCAAGGGACGGCAGCCTTTAATCGAATGTGCAAACATGACTTTGATTTTTATGTTCCCTTTTATGTTCTTATATCCTTTATACCCTTTTTATATTTTTCCTTTTTTGTGGTCGACAAGGGTGTTTCCCTTTGCTCCTACGTATTCCTCAATTTGGGATGAGAAAATCAGACCTACGTAGTTCTTTCGGAACAAAGTGATTGGTTAAGTTGTTTTTGTCCTTTTTGCAAAATATGTTTTTATTGAACAAAAAGGTCATTTAAGGTGTTGGACCATTAAACGGTCTTTTGATTTTGAAAGGAGAGAAACGTTAAGGCGTTGGACCATTAACGATCTCTTGTTTTTGAAAGGAGAGAAACGTTAAGGCATTGGACCATTAACGATCTCTTGGGGTGGTCGACAAAAGCGGGGCTTTTGCTCCTACGTATCCTCAATGAGGAACTCAGACCTACGTAGTTCTTTCTTATCAAGTGATTCTTTTTTTACTTTTAAGAGGTGATCATTTTAAGGCGTTGGACCTTAAAAATGATCCATTTTACTTAGTGAGAAATTGAAATGACGAACTTCAAAAAGCCTATTTTTGTGGACGAGCTTGACTAGGCGAGTTGATTTTAGCCTTAGTTTCACCTTAGTTATTAATCAATTCGATTAAGAATGAGAAATCCCAAAGAGAAAACGTCCGATTGATTTTCCGCTTTATTTTACTAAAAGATGTTTTTTGATTATTTATATTATTTTTTACCTCTTTTTGATTTCCAACGTGGTTACGGCACGACCGAACGGTCGGAATTTATTTTAACCGAAGTTAATGGATAATACAATTCAAACGTTCGGTGGAAATTTATTTTATTTTTAAGTTAAGCGAGAAACGACTTAAGAAAAATGGCTTAAGCACGTCAACAGGGGGTATAAAAAGTAAACAAAACGAGAATAAAAATGCACGAAACACAATGTGGACCACTACGGGTACATAGAATGAATCGAAAAGCTTGGTTCGAGGTACTTACCCGTTTGAAGATCGAAGAACGATGAAGAACGAATGAAGAACGTCGAAGAACGGTTCAAACCTTTGCGAGATTCCTCACGGAAAACGTTACGGAAACGTTTCGGAAGCGCCTCGGCTTAGATTTTCTTCACGGAAATAATTTTTCCAAGCAAATTCGAAAGAGAGAGAAGTGCCTAAGGGGCTGGCCCTTTTTCTTCTTGCATTCCTCCCCTATTTATAGCAAAATAGGGGAGGTGGTTGCCGCCCAGCTCGCCCAGGCGAGCTCAGCTCGCCCAGGCGAGCAGGGTTGCTTCCTCCAGAAGCAACCGCCTTCTCCAGAAGCAACCGCCTTCTGGAGGAAGCTTCTGGAGGGCCCAAATGGGCCTGGGTGCTATTTGCACCCCCATTTTTACTAAGTACACATTCTTTTTTCGTAAAGTTACGGAAACTTACGAATTTCGTAACGATACTTGTTTTCTTTCCGTAATGTTACGGAACCTTGCGGATTACATAATCATCCCCTTTTTGACTTACGGAATGTTACGGAACCTCACTTAATTATGCAACGATGCTTCCATTTGATTTCCGATGTGTCACGGAAACTTACGGATTGTGCATCAACATTTTTTTGGTTTTTCGGCATGTCCTGGAATTTCATAAATTCCTAATGATGGGTGCCAAGCACCTCACAAGGACCAAAGAATGGTCGCATGTCATCAAGCAAAGGTCCCCGGACGAAATTAGGGTATGACAATGGGGCTCCGAAAAAAGGTAGAGAATGGAGAACTGCACTAAGCAATCACTACGCATGGCTCCAAACTCGTGGGTGGAGGATGCATGAACGAAAACGCAATTCATGGGGCTCCGAAAAAGGGTAGAGAATGGATAATTGCACTAAGCAATCACTACGCATTGCTCCAAACTTGGGGGTGGAGGACGCATGAACGAAATCGCAATTCATGGGGCTCCGAAAAAAAGGTTGAGAATGAAGAATTGCACTAAGCAATCACTACGCATGACTCCAAACTCGTGGGTGGAGGATGCATGAACGAAAACGCAATTCATGGGTCTCCGAAACAGGGTAGAGAATGGAGAATTGCACTAAGCAATCACTACGCATGGCTCCAAACTCGTGGGTGGAGGATGCATGAATGAAAACACAATTCATGGGGCTCCGAAAAAATTTAGAGAATGGAGAATTGCACTAAACAATCACTAGGCATGGCTCCAAACTCGTGGGTGGAGGATGCATGAACGAAAAAGCAATTCATGGGGCTCCGAAAAAGGGTAGAGAATGGATAATTGCACTAAGCAATCACTACGCATGGCTCCAAACTCATTGGTGGAGGACGCAGGAACTAAAACGCAATTCATGGGGCTCCGAAAAAAGGTTGAGAATGGAGAATTTCACTAAGCAATCACTACGCATGACTCCAAATTCGTGGGTGGAGGATGCATGGAGGAAAATGCAATTCATGGGTCTCCGAAAAAGGGTTGAGAATGGAGAATTGCACTAAGCAATCACTACGCATGACCCCAAACTTGTGGGTGGAGGATGCATGGAGGAAAATGCAATTCATGGGGCTCCGAAAAAAGGTTGAGAATGGAGAATTGCACTAAGCAATCACTACACATGACTCCAAACTTGTGGGTGGAGGATGCATGAACGAAAACGCAATTCATGGGGCTCCGTAAAAGGGTAGAGAATTGAGAATTGCACTAAGCAATCACTACGCATTGCTCCAAACTCGTGGGTGGAGGACGCATGAACGAAATCGCAATTCATGGGGCTCCGAAAAAAGGTAGAGAATGGAGAACTGCACTAAGCAATCACTACGCATGGCTCCAAACTCGTGGGTGGAGGATGCATGAACGAAAACGCAATTCATGGGGCTCCGAAAAAGGGTAGAGAATGGATAATTGCACTAAGCAATCACTACGCATTGCTCCAAACTTGGGGGTGGAGGACGCATGAACGAAATCGCAATTCATGGGGCTCCGAAAAAAAGGTTGAGAATGAAGAATTGCACTAAGCAATCACTACGCATGACTCCAAACTGATGGGTGGAGGATGCATGAACGAAAACGCAATTCATGGGGCTCCGAAAAAGGGTAGAGAATGGATAATTGCACTAAGCAATCACTACGCATGGCTCCAAACTCGTGGGTGGAGGATGCATGAACGAAAACACAATTCATGGGGCTCCGAAAAAGGGTTGAGAATGGAGAATTGCACTAAGCAATCACTACGCATGACTCCAAACTCGTGGGTGGAGGATGCATGAACGAAAATGCAATTCATGGGTCTTCGAAAAAGGGTTGAGAATGGAGAATTTTACTAAGCAATCACTACGCATGTCTCCAAACTCGTGGGTGGAGGACGCATAAACGAAAACGCAATTCATGGGGCTCCGAAAAAGGGTTGAGAATGGAGAATTGAACTAAGCAATCACTACGCGTGACTCCAAACTCGTGGGTGGAGGACGCATGAATGAAAACGCAATTCATAGGGCTCCGAAAAAAGGTTGAGAATTGAGAATTGCACTAAGGAATCACTACGCATAGCTCCAAACTCGTGGGTTGAGGATTCATAAACGAAAACGCAATTCATGGTGCTCCGAAAAAGGGGTAGCAGGACCGAATGGTCCACCGGGTTTTTTCCACCTAAAAAGGGCAAAAATACTTTTTGCAAAGAAAAATAAATCATTCGCGAGAGCACCATGTCTTAGAACAACAATATACTTATGCCAAGGGTAATCTTCCTTGTACCCGAAAATGAAAGGCAGGATGGCAACTTTTAGCTTTTGAATGAACATTCAGGGGAAACATCAGGTTAAGCTGAAACTGGGAATTAATCACTCATAGTGTATAAAAACTCACACAGGCAAGTGTTTTACCCTAATCCCAAACCATTACTGCACCACGACTTTATTTTGCACACGATTTCCTATCGAATCAAAGATCACACGTACGATCACGGATCAATAGGATTTTCTCGAGGGTAGTGTTTTTTGAGAGGAAACTGGGTGTTCCGGTCTTTTCCTCTTTGTTTATGTGGGGCGGGATATTGCCAGTCGAGAATGATTTTTGAGTGGCAATCTGAAAGGAAGAACCACCAAAAATGGGTTTTCCTTTGCCGGCAGTCACCTACCTTGCCGAAAATTTATCTGGCTTGAAGAATTTTTGTTCTCTTTCTTTCATTGATCGGGAATTACTCTGTTTTCCTCTGATCTTTTCCTTTTTCACTTCCTTTCGATCTTCGATCGAGAATCCTTCTTTTTCTTTCTTTTTTATTGTTCTTTTCTTTGTTTTCATCTTTTTTTTCTTTCTTTCCATTTCTTCCTTTTCTTTCTTTTCACTTCTCTTTCTCCATTCCTTTCTTTAGGTAATCGGGTTTTAGCATTCTATTCGCTCTCCCTCGAGGAGATGAGATTTCGCTGTCCTTTGCTTTGGGGGAAAGGATGAGGATTCTTTTGATAGCCCAAGGTTCAAACAAATTTGGGTGTCAAGGTGTCGTTCTCGGGCCGAACTTCCATATTATTCCACAAGGCACGCGCGACAATGATGATTTGGAAACAACGTGCAAAATTAGTCATGGCCACATCCAGGTGGGCACTCAAGCATCCCATTTACGACATTGTGATAATACGGTCGGGAATTTACACAAACAGACCTAGTGCTTGTGCACAAGGTATTTTTCTACCTAAACATACATATATACATATATTTTTTTGTGAGGTATGACTACCTTCCGAGCTTGTGCTTGTTTTATTTAAATTCCTAGGATCATGAGCAACTAGGTGTGTCCTACTATTACTTGAGAAACAAAGGTGATCAAACATGCAGAGATTTAAAAGTTACTAGGTTGCCTCCTAGTAGCGCTTCTTTAACGTCTTGAGCTGGACGCTTGATGGCTTGTCGGTCACAGACCTAGTACTTTGCTTACCTTTGGCTTTGGACTTGGTCGCCTATTGGTCGGCCATGGGTCGTAAGCAACGCTCTAACCTTTTTGTGGATGAGCTGAGGTGAACTCTAGAGGTGATGGCGGTGCGTCTGTTGCCCGCTACCGGCCATCCCCAGGCTGCTGTGGTGTTTCGCCCTGCGCCTGCCTGGGGACGTAGTACTTCTTGATGAAAGCTCAATTAGTAGGGGGCCTGATGACCTTGTTGGAGCGACAGACACTCCGTAGAATTGACAGAGGCCCGTTATCAGAGCTGGAAACCTCAAGGCCCTGTTGGACTTCTTCTGGTCCACTGGGTGTCTTGTGGGCGCGATCCCTGCAAACAATAGATGACATCAGAAATCAAATGAGGCACGTGCATACTTACCTATGTCACGATAGCATGACCTCGCTGGGGGGGACGGGCACCCTGTAGGACTACAGAGGCCCATAACCAGAGCTGGAAACCCCAGGGCCCTGTTGGACTTCTCCGGGTCCACTGGGTGTCTTGTGGGCGCGATCCCTGCAAACAATAGATGACATCAGAAATCAATTGAGCCATGTGCATACTTACCTATGTCATGACGGCACAGACCAACTGATACATCTGCAGGGGGAGATTGGCATTGTGGTTGCTGGGCAGAATGTTGCTAAATAGCGACGTCATCCATATCCATGTAAGAGTGGTCATGTTGTTGCGCATGATCCGCACTCGTCTTTTTGCAGCGGCACGGGTGAAATCTTGCCCCGGTATGCATAGTAGATGCGTGATAGCCTCCCTCTCTGGATGTGCTCGCATAGTTGGTCGCCTTCCAATATCAGGGGATGGCCCAAGAACTGATAAAAGGAAACTACTGGCCCCTTAACCGGGAGTGCAAGTCTCGGTTAAGCATCTAAGGGCAAAGGACCTTATATTCTCCTAAGGTGTGGATATGGAGCACACTGAAAATGAGGACGCGTAGCCCTCTAAAGGCGAGGGCGTGCAGCCCTCTGCAGGCGAGGATGTGCAGTCCTCTGATGGCGAGGACATACAGTCCTCTAAAGGTGATAGGTACTAGTACCCAAGGGTCCACCTTTATGAGAAAACAAGAGATCGACTCATTGAGAGGGCCAGTCATCCAAAAAGATTGGACACGAGATGTAGGAAATCTATGCAGTTAACATGATTTTTAGGGATGCAGATGCATGCAACCTTTGTCGTGAAATTTGGTAATGCTGACCTCATATGAAACAATGCAATGCAATGGAAAGTTGTACAATGTTCATGACATTCTTTCCCTATTTTGTGATTTTGATTTTGATTTAATTTTTTTGGAAAACACAGATTGACTGTCCTTTTGAAAAAGGTGATAATTCATGCAACCTTATCCGATCTTTTGCAAATCTCTCCGGGAACTCCCTCAGAGTGTATATTCTGTTTGATTTAGTCACTTGACCATTTTGGAATGACGACAATGGAGTCGTTTGACGTTTAATCCATCTATTGAAATTCCAGGGTTTGTCTCCCCCTCCTTTTTTTTCTTGTTTAAAAACATCGACGGGTGAGAACTTTTGATCTGCCCCTATGTTCACTTGAGGCTCATGCACGATGCCCCTCATTGCCCCAGTGTAAGGCTTTGAGGTACCAATTGTTATCTTTCGTCATGACCTTGTAGCTGGGAACCTATTCGGTGAGAACTTCTAATCTGCCCCTAGGTTCGCTTGAGGTTTTTACATGGTGCCTTTCGTTGCCCCAGTGTAAGGCTTTGAGGTACAATCGTTGTCTTTCGTCATGACCTTGTAGTTGGGAACCTATTGGGTGAAAACTTCTAATCTGCCCCTAGGTTCGCTTGAGGTTTTTGCATGGTGCCTTTCGTTGCCCCAGTGTAAGACTTTGAGGTACAATCATTGTCTTTCGTCATGACCTTGTAGCAAGGAACCTATTGGGTGAGAACTTCTAATCTGCCCCTAGGTTCGTTTGAGGTTTATGCATGGTGCCTTTCATTGCCCCAGTGTAGGGCTTAGAGGTACCAATTGTTGTCTTGTTTTCACAACCTCGTAGTGAGGAAGAATGAAAGAAGCAGTTGATTCTTGCAAAAAGAATTTTCCAAGGACGAGAAATAGTTGAAGGATTTTTCAGTTGATGGATTAAGTCAAATGACTCCTATGTAGAAGCAAGATGTTTTGATGTCTTGATGATGCTAAGGGATCAAGTGCTTCTAAGTTTTATTCAAGACAAGAATCCAAGAAAATCAAAATATATGATCAAGTTGATCTCTAGAATGTTTAGGAAGAAGTTTCCAAATTGAAAAAACAAAAGGTTTGACCAAAGAGTTCTATCATTTCAAATTGAGATTTTCTCTCTGGTAATCGATTACCAGCAGCTGAAGATGTTTATAACAGTCACTAGAAATTTGAATTCAAAATTTATAACGTGTAACTGATTACACATGGATGGTAATTGATTACCAGCAGTTTATTGAACGTTTTAATTCAAATTTTTAAAACTTGTAATCGATTACACAAGTCTTGTAATTGATTACCAGAGGGGATTTTCAGAATATAATTCCCAAGAGTCACATCTATTCAAATGGTTTATGAATGGCCATCAAAGGTCTATTTATATGTGACTTGGAAACACGAATTTAAAGAGAGTTTTCATTGCCCAAAAAGTTTTATCCTCTCAAAAGATTACGACTTTTTCTGAACTGAAATGTCTTATCCTCTCAAAAAGATTCCTTGGTCAACCACTTGTATATTCAATAAGGAATTTTGATTGATCTTCATTGTACAATCTATCTCTTTTAAGAGAGATCTCTTCTTCTCTTCTTCTTATTTCTGAAAAGGGATTAAGAGACCATGGGTCTCTTGTTGTAGAGGATTCCTGAACACAAGGGAAGGGTTGTCCCTGTGTGGTTCAGACTTTGTAAAAAGAGTTTTACAAAGAGAGTGGAAAATCTCAAGTGGGTTGCTTGAGGACTAGACATAGGCACGGGAAGTGGCCGAACCAGTATAAATCAAGTTTGCATTCCTCTCTTCCCTTAAACTTCTTTTATTTATTGCTATTTATCTTTTGCTTTAAAGAAGTTTATTTTGAATTGTCTTTTGAGTAATTCATGTTTAAGGGTGCATTGTTAATCCGAAAAGAGAGAGTGAAAGTTTAATTGGGGAATAATCTTCGTATCTTAATTCAACCCCCCTTTTTCTTAAGGTAACTAAGGCCATTTGTCCAACATCCTATTCTTGATAACTCACTTCTCTCTAAAAAGACAAACTTTCCGGAATGATAAAATGAGGTTACATGAACGTCTTGAAAACACAGTCAATCAAATGCTTTTTTTTTGTTTTTTTTTTAAACTTATTTGTTTTGAACTTTACTCGTTGTTTTACGGCACCCCCACCAACGTGCAAGACGGGTAATCTCTGATTGAACGGTCTTGGAAGTCCAAACTCAGGAGCACATGTCGCTTGAGCAAATAGACCAATGGCTTGCACTCACATTCCGATGAAAGTTGAATAAGCAAAGATGCGTTTGTGAGAGGATGAGGGACAAAGATATCAACTTTATCCATTTCATTTAACATTGTAACTGTGGTTTACAATAATGGTACAAACTTGAAAATCCTGATGAGTCATTTAGAGACATCTAACAACAGCTTTCAAAATTGCCCCATGTGTGGCATCTCTTGTCAATGTCAGGATTTACACACGATTCTCCTCAAATTTCAGCCAACATCAATTAGACCTTGCACCTTACGCTTCAGAGCCCTACAATGCTCAATGGAACGCCCCAGGACTTCTCCGTGACAAGCACAAGTTGCGTTCGAGTCGTATTCTCAGAGAAATGGAGGTTGATGAACCTTGGCTAGGGTTATGGCTACCATTGAATTATCAAGTAGATATGGGAGCAAGTAAGCATGGGACACTGGAATTGGGGTGAATTCTAAGGCTTTCTTGCTGCAAAATTCATTTCTTGGTTGGTGTTTTAGGTTTGTGCTAAAGGTGGTGTTCGTCATTGGAAGTGCGGTAGACAGACTTTGTGGTTGATTTAGGGATGACCTTTGTGGATAACTAGGCGGTGGGTAAGGAGAAGGTTTGTTATTGGCTGAGTAATGACATTGTTGGGTTGGTGGGAAACATGGCTGTATAGGAATGGCAGCCACAGCATGGGCTTCTCCCTCATTCTCACCCTCTTCATTTGCCCTAGTTTTTTTTGGCATGTATCAAAGCATGATGATCAGATTTGCCTCTTTTTAGACCTACTTTGATCCTTTCATCGGTGAAGACCACATCATCAAAGCTTGAAGATGTATAGCCCACCATCTTTTCAAATTCGTAATGTGTCTACTATCATTGTCATCATTTTTTCTCCGTCATTGAGGTGTCACTAGAACTGCCAGGTCTCTTCACCTTTGGGCGTATTCTTTTGAAAGATTCGTGCCCCCTTTTTGCACATGTTCTGTAGTTGAATCCTATCCGAAGACATCATACTGACACTGCCTAACGAAGTCAACCACTAGGTCCTTCCAAGAATGGACTCGGGAAGGTTCCAAGTTAGTGTACCAAGTAACAGCTACCCCAGTAAGACTTTCTTGGAAGGAATGTATCAGCAATTCCTCATCTTTTTCGTATGCCTCCATCTTCCGATAATACATCTTTAGATGGTTCTTGGGGCAAGTAGTCCCCTTGTACTTGTCAAAGTCCAGCACCTTGAACTTGGGAGGGGTGATGATATTGGGTACTAGGAACAACTCTTCTAGGTTAGCAAAGGCATAATCTTCACCTCCTTCAATGGCCCTGAGCCTTTCCTCTAGATGATCCAACTTTCCCATTTCTGCCATAGCATGAGGGTTTTTACTTGTTGTGGAATGCAAGAGGTGTAGTTGTGGGTGATACTGAGGACACTCCAAAGTGTTTTGCAGGGGTATACCACCAACTGCTTGCCCTTTAGTGGCATATCCGAGGCAAGGCTCGAAGTCGGCTAGATTGTGGTGGGGAATTTCATGTGTCTCCCCCACGATTTAAGAGACATGTGCATGATCAGTTTGGGGTTGTTGGCTCTCAATGGGTATAGGAGTGGAGTTATTGACATTCTTATTGGGAGTGTACGCCACATTGGGTGGCATATAGTTGGGAGGCAAGCCATATGGTGGGAAGGCATGCTTGTTTTGCGCATAATGGGGGCCGCCCCTACTTCCCAAATCTTTGCCTACCATATCTAAGGTTGGATGATTCATTTGGTTGAGGCCAGATGGGGGCATCGGGTTCACCTTAGCAACAGTGCTGGTAGCGGCAATTGTAACCGCATTGGCTTCCATTATCTTCCTCATGCTCATCATGGCCATCATAGTGGCCATTTGCTCTTTCATGGCCTCCATGTCGGCCTTCATCTTCTCTTGTATCTCCTCTACTTCACCCATTACTCTAGCTCTAGCACAAGTTTGGTGAGGGCACCGTAAAGCATGTTTTTTTTTTCTTTTTTTATAACAATGATTAAGTTCTTTTTTTTTTCAAGGAAAGAATGCAATGAGCAATGCAACCAATGAACAACATGGATGTATGCGAATGATGCATAGTTGAAGTATTGCAAATTTTTACACTGGATATGGGGTTGAATCAATTTAGATTTTCAACATGGTCCATGACATCTCCGTCAAGGTGAAACTGGAAGTAACAGGGACATCGACAGCCCTAAATGTGTTTGGCAGTAGACGAAGAAATGATGTAACACGATCCATCTTTTGCCCCAATTTTTGCAAGATGGTTACTTCCATGCTTCAACTTGACTTGATGAACCTTTTCGTAAAAGCACGAGCTTGGTTCAACCCCATAACCCAGGGAATGGCAATTTTGATTGCCAATACTTCAACAACATTTCATAGGGATGAGAGACTCGAGAATACGCATGCTACGCATGGAAAATGTAATTATGAGATTGAGATGCCCGAAGAGACATCCTTTCTTAATTAACCACGCATTAGGTACCACGCTCAATCATTTTGTTTTGTTGTTTGTGTGTTTTTTTTTTAATTTTAGAAATGGGTTTATGATCCCAACACGGTTGGCTCATGGTACCGAATATATGCAATGCAACGTGAATTTTCGCGCTTTCTTTTTTGTTTTTGTCTTGCAGGGGAAAACGCAAGGGTCACACATGAGCAAACATGAAAACAATTAGTATGCAATTTGTAGATCAAAAAAAGTTTGTTGAACACATATGCATGATGATGCAATGACTCATGCAAAATGTGATGCTGGAATATGTAACGAACAAATGTAGGAACGATGTGTTCATTATGATGCCATGAAGAGATGCTTACGTGATGCACGATATGAATGCATTTATGGACACTAGACGAGGTTTCACTATTATCAAGCAAGTCGGAGACCTAGCATGATCATAGATTCACCTCCACTCCTAGATTCCCATGAACCCGGTATAGGGCCCCATTTCTACTCAAACCCGTGGGTGCTTAGAATGCAGTGTAAAGAATGTGAAATAGACAACAGTTATTTACATTTTACACAGTTCAATAAATGCACACACAAAGTTTCACAAATCCACAATTCCTTAAAATAGGCCTAACTCACAAAAAGTCCCCAGTGGAGTCGCCAACTGTCGCAACATGCCCTTTCGCGGGCGAGCGAGGCGAGGCTCACGGGTGCGCTTTCCAAAGGAGGAAAGATGCGCGGAGTCGCCACCAACGTTTATTTGTGGAAAACATCAGAAAAACCGAAGGGAACCGATCAAAATGAAAATTCTAAGTTCGGGAGTTGTATTTACGTTTGAGGAAGGTATTAGCACCTCTCACGTTTGTCTCAAAGGACAACAACCTATTTTTTAGAATTGTGGAAATTGTATTACCTTAACTTTTATTTCTTTTTATTTTTTGAGGTCGACAAAAGCGGGGCTTTTGCTCCTACGTACCCTCCATCGATGAGGAAATCAAACCTACGTAGTTCTTTCTTAAGCGTGAATCAAGCGATTCTTTTTACTTGAAAGGTGATCATTTTAAGGCGTTGGACCTTAAAAATGATCCATTTACTTGATAAGGAAAACTGAGATGATAAACTTTCAAACCTTTTTTAGTGACTTTTTTTTTGTGGACAAGCTTGACTAGGCGAGTTGATTTTAGCCTTAGTTTCACTTTAGTTATTAGTCAATTCAATTAAGAACGAGAAATCCCAAAGAGAAACGTCCGATTGATTTTTCCGCTTTTATTTTACTAAAAGGTATTTTTTGATTATTATATTTATTATTTTACCTCTTTTTTGATTTCCAACGTGGTTACGGCACGACCGAACGGCCGGAATTCATTTTAACTGAAATTCACGTATATTACAAATCAAATGATCGGTGGAAATTTATTTTATTTTTTGATTAGGCAAGAAATGACTTAAATAAATGATTGAAGCACGTCAAAAGGGGGTATGGAAAGTAAATGAAACGAGAATAAAAGTACACAAAACAAATGGGGACCACCACGAGTACATAGAATGAATTGAAAAGCTCGATTTGGAAACTTACCCGTTGAAGAACGAAGAACGGATGAAGAATGGTGAATAACGGAGGAAAACCTTCACGGATTTGCATACGGAAACATCTCGGAAGCGTTACAGAAGCACCTCGGCTTGGATTTTCTTCACGGAAACAATTGTTTTCACCCGAAACAGCTCAAATACCTCACCAGGGGGATCCGGGATCCTTAGAACAGCCCCCTTCAGCCTATTTATAGGAGAAATGGGGAGGAGGTTGCCGCTCAGCTCGCCCAGGCGTGCTGGGTTGCTTCCTCTAGAAGCAATCCAGCTTCAAAAAAACATTCTGGATGGCCCAACTCAAAATTTCGAAATTGCTATTTGCACCCCCCAATTTTCATAAGTTCACCCCCACTTTCGTAATTTACAGAAAAGTTACGGAAGCCTTACGGAAGCACATAGGACTTGATTTTCTTCTTTTTTTCTCTTCCCTCTTACCCGTATTAAGTGAAATATGCTTATTTAGGGTTATGGGAATTTGACGGAAGCATTACGGGTGTCCCGGAAGCCCCGGAATCCTTTTTTTAACCAAACGGGGGAGGTGGGTGCCACCTAGGCGAGCTAGGTTGCTTCCACCTTAAGCAAGAAATTGCCCAGAAACCCCTAGAAGGGCCTAGATTCGAAAATTACTATTTGCACCCCTATTTTACTAAATACACCCCCCTTTGCTTTTTTTTGTGATTCTTTTTCCGTAACGTTACGAAACTTTACGAATTTCGTAATGATACTTATTTTCTTTCCGTAAGGCTATGAAACCTTATGAATCATATATTTACTCTTTTTTAGCTTTCGAAGAAGTTACGGAAACTCACGGATTACGCAACAACACCTCCTTTTGGTTTCCGCCACATTACGGAATTTCACGGATCGTATAACACTGCTTCCTTTTGATTTCCGGCGCGTCTCGGGACTTACATATTGTGCAACAAAGGGTGCCAAGTATCTAGAAGCGGCCAATCAAAGGTTGCATGTTATCTAGTAATAATCCCCGGACGAAATTAGGGTATGACATGGTCGCTGGGCAGAATGTTGCTAAGTAGCAACGTCATCCATATCTGTGTAAGAGTGGTCATGTTGGTGCGCATGATCCGCACTCGTCTCTTTGCAGTGGCACGGGTGAAATCTTGCCCCGGTATGCATAGTAGCTGCGTGATAGCCTCCCTCTCTGGCTGTGCTCGCATAGTTGGCGCCCTCCAATATCAGGGGGTGGCCCAGGAACTGATAACAGGAAACGACTGGCCCCTTAACCGAGAGCACAAGTCTCGATTAAGCATTAAGGGCAGAGGACCTTAAATTCTCTTATGGTGCGGATGTGGAGCCCACTGAAAGTGAGGACGCGTAGCCCTCTAAAAGCGAAGGGGTGTGCAGCCCTCCGAAGGTGAGGGCGTGCCGCCCTATAAAGGTGAGGACGTGCAGTCCTTTGAAGGTGAGGACGTGTAGTCTTCTGAAGGCGAGGGTGCGTAGCCTTCATAAGGCGAGGACTTGTAGTCCTCTAAAGGTGAGGGCGTGTAGCCCTACAAAGGCGAGGGCGTGTATGATGGAAGCTTGCTTGTGGGGCTTCTATGGAGGCTGGATCTTTGAGCTTCAATGAGGTCCTTTAATGGTGATTTTCCACCATGGAGATGCAGCGGAAGACAAAGGAGAAGAGGTGAGAGGAGGCACCATCCACTAGGGAATAAGCCATGGAAGAAGGAGCTTCACCACCAAGATGAGCCTTGGATAAGAAGCTTGGAGAGGATGCTTCAATGGAGGAAAAGAAAGAGGGAGAGAAAGAGAGAGGGGGGAGCACGAAATTGAAGGAATAAAAGAGGTAGAGAAGTGGAACTTTGAAGTATGTCTCACAAGACTCTCATTCATCAAAGTTACAACAAGTGTTACACATGCTTCTATTTATAGACTAGGTAGCTTCCTTGAGAAGCTTTCTTAAGAAAACTTCCTTAAGAAGCTTCTTTGAGAAAACTTCCTTGAGAAGCTAGAGCTTAGCTACACACACCCATCTAAAAACTAAGCTCACCTCCTTGACAAAATACATGAAAATACAAAAAAAAAGTCCCTACTACAAAGACTACTCAAAATGCCCTGAAATACAAGGCTAAAACCCTATACTAGTAGAATGGTCAAAATACAAGGCCCAAAAGAAGGAAAAACCTATTCTAATATTTACAAAGAAGAGTGGATCCAACCTTGACCCATGGGCTCAAAAATCTACTCTAAGGTTCATGAGAACCCTAGGGCCTTCTTTAGTAGCTCTAGCCCAAACCTCTTGGAGTCTTCTATCCAATACCCTTAGGGGGTAGGATTGCATCATCCCCTCCACCTTGGAAAGGATTTGACCTCAAATCCTGAGGTTCTTGATACTCTGGGCTCTTTCCCTTGACACCTGTAAAAAGAATAAAAACATATGTATTAGTGGTGTTGGGTATGTTAGAGTAGGGTAAGGTCTGAAAACTCCTTTCATGGACATCTTCCCATGAGGGAACATGGGTCCTCACCAACTCAATGAGTGGTGCTACAAGTATAGAAAAATATGGGACAAACCTTTTGTAAAAGTTTGTTAAGTCATGGCAGCCCCAGATTTCCCTTATACTTGGTGGAGTGGGCCAATCAGGAATGATCTTTATTCTCTTAGGGTCCTTGGGAACCCCTTGATCACTATTTAAAAAATTAAGGAAAGTAATGCAATAAAGCGTACCTTTTTCTGTATTTTTATGTTGATTATTCCTACAAAAAAATATGACAAACCTAAGGTGTCCCATATGAGCACCTAAGTTTGTATTGAAACCAAAAATAAGAACAAACCTACCTAATGAGTCCCTATGTACATGAATCATGAAGACATTGGGTGCATGACTGATTTTACAAAAGAGGGTTGCAACACTCAACAAATTCATCATATCACTTATTATAGGGATTTGGTGCCTAATAATACCTATTTTGGGCACCAACAAAGCACAAGGATTTAAGTTCTTACGAACCAAACCTTCATCCAACAACTCCTTTACTTGAGGAATAACCTCAAGCCCAAGAGGTGAGGCAATGCTAGCAAGTGTCTTTTTACAAAAGAGAAAATGTGGAGGTTGTCTAAGAGGGAAAGTTTCTTTAATGTTTGTCTTTATTGTAAAATGAGTTTCCTTCTTAGCTAAACTCTTGGAGGAGACACTTACCTCCTTACACTTCTCTTTAACCACTAATGGTTGTTCTTCTTCTTGGGGGTAGATTTCTTCACTAGATTTTTCCCCTTTTGCTTCTTCACTTTCACTAGAGGAAGGTGAAGTAGTAGCCTCATCTTGGCTACTATAAATGTCTTGGCCCCTCATAATCATGGTTTTTGTGGTGGGGCATTGAGAAGTAATGTGTCCTCTTCCAAGACATTTAAAGCACTTTATAGAGCTAGTTTTCTCTTGCATACTAGCCTTAGGGGCTTGCTTTTCTATCGTCTTCCCCTTATCATCTTTGGGCTTAGAAGGTATCACCCCTAAGATGCCTTGACCTTGGTCTTTCTTTGGATAAGAGTGAGAGCCATAAGATTTTGAAGTAGACTTCTTTTTAAGTTGTTGCTCTACCCTTATTTCCCAATCTAAGTTAGCCTCTACATTGTCCTTCCCATGGAAGTATGGGAGGTTAATGTTAGCCCCTTGAGGCTTTCTTTCCTTTTCTCTCCTATGGGAGTGAGGTCTAAGATGTGACCGATGCCTTCCTTCATAATAGTCGCGAAGTTCTTCACTTAGGCTCTTACAAGAGTTATGACCACTATAGGAGGCATGTTTTTCTCTTTCCATTTCTTTCATTATTTTTCTTCTTTCTTCCTCTCTTATTTTCTTTCTTTCATCTTGACTTATTTCTTCCACTCTTTTTTTTTCTTTTTCTTTTCTCTCTTGTTTTTCTTTCCATAACTTGAGGGAACTCAACTCATCTAAGATTCTAGATAAAGGGTCTTTATGACTAGTACCCTTGCCATTAACACTAGATGAATGATGACTCATGTTGGTTCCTAAGTTGTGGTTCTTTCTTGTTGGAGGTTTGAAAACAAAAGGTAAAAGAAACTATGGTTGAAACTAGCCAAAAATAAACACTAAAAGAGGTGTGAAAGATAAGGTAAAAAACTAATTGGTAAAAGGAAAGCTATCTAGGCGGTTTGACAATGGAAGGTAAAGGAAATAAGATATGAAAGTAAGCAAGAAATGTAAACTAGGCGAATCCTAAGAGTGTTTGGATGACCACATTCAAGGTTCCCAACAAAACACTCACTATCCTAAGGAAAAATTTCCTAAAATTATTACACACAAATGGAAGTTTGGTAACCTATTGGAGGCTCCCAACACACCTCCAATGAAAGGCCATTTTGTTACAAAACTTGAAAGCAATGAAGGTAAGTGTCATACCCTAATTTCGTCCGGGGACCTTTGCTTGATGACATGCAACTTTTGTTTGGTCCTTGTGAGGTGCTTGGCACCCATCATTAGGCAATTTGTGAAATTCCGGGACATGCCGGAAAACAAAAGAAAATATTGATGCACAATCCGTAAGGTTCCGTGACACACCAGAAATCAAATGGAAGCATCGTTGCACAATTAGTGAGGTTCCGTAACATTCCGTAAGTCAAAAAGGGGATGATTATGTAATCCGCAAGGTTCCGTAACATTACGGAAAGAAAACAAGTATCGTTACGAAATTCGTAAGTTTCCGTAACTTTACGAAAAAAGAATCACCAAAAAAAAGGCAGGGGGTGTACTTAGTAAAAATGGGAGTGCAAATAGCAACCAGGCCCACTTGGGCCCTCCAGAAGATTCCTCCAGAAGGCTGTTGCTTCTGGAGGAAGCAACCCTGCTCGCCTGGGCGAGCTGGGTGGCAAGCTTCTCCCCCAATTTTCTATAAATAGGGGGAGAAGTGAAGTGGAAAAGGGTTCAGCCCCTTAGGCACTTCTCTCTCTTTCGAATTTGCTTAGAAAAATTGTTTCCGTGAAGAAAATCCAAGCCGAGGCGCTTCCGTAACGTTTCTGTGTGTGATTTCGCGAAGGTTTTCGACCGTTCTTCGACGCTCTTCATTCGTTCTTCATCGTTTTTCGGTCTTCAACGGGTAAGTACCTCGAACCAAGCTTTTCGATTCATTCTATGTACCCGTGGTGGTCCACATTGTGTTTCGTGTATTTTCCTTCTCGTTTTCATTTACTTTCCATACCCCTTTTGACATGCTTAAGCCATTTTATTTAAGTCATTTCTCGCTTAACCTAAAAATAAAATAAATTTCCACCGATCGTTTGAATTATATTATCCGTTAACTTCGGTTAAAATGAATTTCGACCGTTCGGTCGTGCCGTAACCACGTTGGAAATCAAAAAAGAGGTAAAATAATAATATAATAATCAAAAAATTTCTTTTAGTAAAATAAAGCGGAAAATCAATTGGACGTTTTCTCTTTGGGATTTCTCATTCTTAATTGAATTGACTAATAACTAAAGTGAAACTAAGGCTAAAATCAACTCGCCTAGTCAAGCTCGTCCACAAAAATAGGTTTTTGAAAGTTTATCATTTCAATGTCTTACTAAGTAAAAAGGATCATTTTTAAGGTCCAACGTCTTAAAATGATCACCTTTCAAGTAAAAACAAATCACTTGATTCACGCATAAGAAAGAACTACGTATGTCTGATTTCCTCATCGCAATTGAGGAATACGTAGGAGCAAAGGGAAACACCCTTGTCGACCACAAAAAGTGAAAAAATATAAAAAGGGTATAAAGGATATAAAGACATAAAAAGGGAACATAAAAAATCAAAGTCATGTTTGCACATTCGATTAAAGGCTGCCGTCCCTTGGGACGGACGTGTGGGGTGCTAATACCTTCCCCGTGCGTAAATACAACTCCCGAGCCTTCCACTTAAAAGTTCGTAGATCGCGTCTTTTCCGGTTTTTCCGACGTTTTCCTCAAATAAACGTTGGTGGCTACTCCGCGCGTATTCCTTTCGTGGAACACGCATCCCGCGAGTCACGCGTCGCCCTCCCGCCGAAGGGTAGGTTGCGACAGTTGGCGACTCCACTGGGGATCTGTTTTTAGAGAGTTAGGTCATTTAATCTTGTGCAATGCTTTACCATGACTTACTCCTTTGTTGGTTTCCCTTCATTATGTTCTTGTGTATATAAAATCTTTGTTGCTTGTAGTGCGTTTCAAAATGTATGCATGAGGTAAATATTTATTCATTTGATGCACACAAACACCAACACTATTTGCACACACTGTGAGTTGAAAAAGGGCCCTATACCCGGGTTCATAGGAACATAAGGAGTGGAGGTGAATCTGTGATCATGCTAGGTCTCCGACTTGCTTGATTACAGTGAACCCTCATCTAGAGTTTTCCTCTTTGAAAACATATTGTTGCTAGTAGTCCCTACTGCTGCTGTATGTTCTTCGAAGGGGATAATACCTCTAGAAACCATCAAGAGAGATATGACTACCTTGGGAGTTATCACTAAATGCCTAGTTAGCTTTCTCCCTTATAGGTCCCTTAAATAGGGGCACGGAGCAAACACGTTGCGTGCCATTTTTCACACTGCCATGCATAAGTATCATATACCCTTTTGCTTATGTTCAGTGAATATTGTCATACTCCCGCATTGCGCCTTTTGCATATGCATCGCATATGGGTTCTGTCTTGATCACCTCTATAGACAAATCAACGGAGGGTCCGGGTCACCGTTTTAAATACATACGTTGGGGCACTTTGCTACCCCTAGACGTTGTGTCTAAGAAGGAGACAATGTCCCGGGCACCCGCATTCTTAAATTACATCTGTGTCATATGCATTCCTTCATGCATTCATCCATTCCACCCATGAGATATCGGAGTTTTGATTTGCACCAGCTTTTTGTCTCACTTTAGTAAGCATGGGGACAAATCAAACCGGCAAGAGGTTTTACCAAGTCAAGGTTAAAGGCCTAGATACCACCAGCATCAAGGAATTAGGGCGGTTGATGGAACCTCTCCAAATGCAAGCCTTCCGCAAGACTTACGGAAAGATCTTAGAGTTGACCATAGCAGAGGTATCCATAGAAGCCATTGCATCACTCACCCAATACTACGACCAGCCTTTGAGATGCTTCACGTTCGGAGACTTCCAATTGGTACCAACCATTGAAGAATTTGAGGAAATTCTAGGATGTCCTCTCGGGGGAAGAAAACCATACCTTTCCTCCGGGTGTCTCCCCTCTTTGAGCAGAATTGCAACTGTGGTCAAGGATTCTGCAAGAGGTTTGGACCGCATAAAACAGACTCGAAACGGCATAGTGGGCCTACCACGGAAGTACCTAGAAGACAAGGCGAGGGGTATGGCCAATCAAGGAGATTGGATCTCGTTTATGGATGTGTTAGCTTTGCTAATTTTTGGGGTCGTCCTCTTTCCAAACGTAGATGGTTTGGTGGACCTAGCAGCAATTGACGCTTTCCTTGCATACCACCATAGCAAGGAAAGTCCGGTGGTAGCTGTCTTGGCAGATTTATTTGACACATTTAACCGAAGGTGCGAAAAGAGTAGCGCACGGATCATCTGTTGCTTGCCCGCCCTCTGTGTTTGGTTGGTTTCACACCTGTTCCAGCAAGACACGAGGCATCCATGTCCGCTCCAGAGCCATCGCTCGTGTACTAAAAAGAGAAGAATAGATTGGGACCAGCTTTTGGCTGGGATAGGAGGTAGAACAATCAATTGGTTCCCCCAATGGAAGGAAGGAAAGGAGGGAGTCCTTTTCTCATGTGGAGGGTACCCAAACATTCCGCTGATAGGAACGAGGGGTTGTATTAACTACAATCCCGCGCTCGCTATAAGACAACTAGGGTACCCCATGAGGGGAGCACCGATGGAAGAAAGCATGTCTCCTTTCCTTGTGAGGGATTTCGGCGCGCAAAATTTCAAGGCTATACAAAGAATCCATAAGGCATGGGAAACCCCGTTAAGGAAAGATCAAGAACTTAGGGGTGTTTGTAATGGCATCATTGGTGGTTACCATGAATGGCTGAAAGTTCATATACGAGGTTTAGATTGGCTCGCCAAGTTAAAAGTCATCAGCGAAGAGAGTTTTGAAGCACCGGAAGAGGACGAAGAAGTCCAAGCTCTCAAAAGCGAGTTAGGAAAGGCGAAACTTGCCAAGGAGAAGTTCAAGTTGGCCGCTACACACATCCGGAAGGAGTGTGCCGGATTACGGGAAGAGAATGCAACTACCGCAAAAGCCCTTGAACAAGAGACCAAGAGGGCTCGCAAGGAAGAGTATGGCCGTAACAAATTTCGCGGAGCTCTGTGGGGTAGCAACAATGAACTCATGCTGCGAAGGGAAGAGAGGGACCAGTCGCGAGCACATAGCATGGTCTTGAAAGAGGAGTTAGTTGCCTGTTCAAGGTCCAAAAGGAGCTTGTCTCAGCGTTTATGCGAGACGGAGACCAACATGCTAGCTATCATCGCCAAGTACCAAGAAGAGTTAGGTCTAGCCACGGCCCACGAGCATAGGGTCGTGGACGAGTATGCCCAAGTATACGCGGAAAAAGAGGCTAGAGGAAAGGTGATCGACTCTTTACACCAAGAGGCAACCATGTGGATGGATCGGTTTGCTCTTACCTTGAACGGGAGTCAAGAACTTCCCCGATTGTTAGCCAAGGCCAAGGCAATGGCGGACACCTACTCCGCCCCTGAAGAAATTCATGGGCTTCTCGGCTATTGTCAGCATATGATAGACTTAATGGCCCACATAATTAGAAATCGCTAGAAAACTTGTATGGTCTCTCAGACCTTCACTAGATACGACTTTCTGAAATAAAATGAGTTGGTCCCATGTTTCTACTTTAAAAAGCTTGTGCGAATCAAATCACTCCTGCATTTTATCTCTAGCATGCATTCTTTCTTTCTTTACCCACTCCTCACGTTTGGTTTTTTAGGGAAAAACACCATAACTAAACGCGCCACAAGGCATCCCTATCGCACCAGATCCAAATCTAGAACGATGGGTGATCAAGAGGAGACACAGGAACAGATGAAAGCCGACATGTCGGCTCTGAAAGAACAGATGGCTTCCATGATTGAGGCCATGTTAGGAATGAGGCAGCTCATGGAGAAAAACGTGGCCACCGCTGCCGCTGTCAATTCGGCTGCCGAAGCAGACCCAACTCTCTTGGCAACTGCGCACCATCCTCCCTCAAACATAATAGGATGGGGAAGGGACACACTGGGGCACGATGGCAACCCTCATCTGGGATACAACTGAGCGGCTTACCCTTATGTATTGCCGCCCAACTACTCACCACCCGTCCTGCAAGACAATGCGGGCCATATTGCTTCTCCCATCCTTGAAAGAGAGCCTCCTCAACAGCCTGACGAGGTCCACAAAGACCCTCAAGACTATGCTCGAAGGGATGTCGAGTTCTATCCCCCGATCCCCGAAGGGCCGGCACCCAGCACGTTGCCTCAGCCCAACATCACGACACAACCAATAGTTTTGTCCACGGAAGGACCGCCCCCGACAACTGAAGAAAGGAGGAAGCTCGATCTCCTCGAGGAGAGATTGAGGGCCGTGGAAGGATTTGGGGACTATCCGTTCGCAGACATGACGGATCTTTGCTTAGTACCCGATGTTGTTATCCCCCCGAAGTTCAAAGTACCGGACTTCGACAAGTATAAAGGGACGACTTGTCCCAAGAACCATCTCAAGATGTACTGTCGCAAGATGGGCGCACACTCTAAGGATGAGAAGCTATTAATACACTTTTTTCAAGATAGCTTGGCCGGAGCCGCGGTAGTTTGGTACACTAATTTGGAAGCTTCCCGTATCCGTACTTGGAAGGATCTGATTACTGCCTTCCTAAGGCAATATCAGTATAATTCCGATATGGCTCCCGATCGCACTTAGCTGCAGAATATGTTCAAGAAAAAGGGTGAAACCTTTAAAGAATACGCACAGCGGTGGAGAGACCTGGCGGCACGAGTGGCTCCTCCCATGGTTGAGACAGAGATGATCACCATGATGGTAGACACTCTGTCAGTGTTCTACTATGAGAAGCTAGTAGGTTACATGCCGTCCAGCTTCGCGGACCTAGTGTTCCCCGGGGAAAGAATCGAGGTGGGGTTGAAAAGAGGAAAGTTCGACTACGTTTCCTCCACGAGTGCGAATGCCAAAAGAATCGAGACAACAGGGGCAAAAAGGAAGGAAGGAGATGCCCATGCCATCTCTTCAACGCCCGCGTGGGTCAAACCCCCGCAGACACCTCATGGTACCCATCAGTACGCGCAACATCACCCGAGCTTCTCGGCTCATACCGGGAACGCCTCTAGTTCAGCACCTGTGCAGCCTAAGGCACCCACCCAGAGGGAAGCTCCCCAAGTTCCAACTCCGAACACAACTCGCCCGGCCGGTAATTCCAACGCAACAAGGAACTTCCCTCCGAGGCCATTTCAAGAATTCACCCCACTCCCAATGACGTACGAAGACCTCTTGTCGTCCCTCATCGCCAACCATTTGGCCGTGGTAACTCCCGGAAAGGTCCTCCAACCCCCTTTCCCAAAGAGGTATGACCCTAACGCAACTTGCAAGTACCATAGGGGTGTCCCAGCCATTGAAAAATGCTTGGCCCTTAAATACAAGGTCCAACATTTGATAGATGCTGGATGGCTGACTTTCCAAGAGGATCGGCCCAATGTGAGAACCAACCCGCTCGCCAATCATGGAGGGGGAGCGGTTAACGCCGTTGAGTCCGATAGGCCGTGCAGGTCTAAACCTTTAAAGGATGTGGCAACCCCTAGGAGGTTTATCTTTGAGGCCCTACAAAAGGGAGGTGTGATTCCTCATAGTGGGCGTAAGGAGGATTCCTGTTTACTGCATTCCGGCGAGCTGCATGACATCGAAACATGTTTGGGACTAGAGGAATTGTTACAGCAAATGATAGATCAAGGTCGACTGGAAGTTAGCAGCGAAGGAAGAGAGGAGCAGCATATATGCATGCAGTCCACGGATGGGAGCAGTGTTGCGAAGCCCAAACCCTTGGTGATATACTTCACCAAGGGCATAGCTTCGCAAAAGCCCGGACACCCCTTAGCAACTAAACCTGTTCCTTTCCCATACCAAAATAGCCACGCAGTCCCATGGAGATATACACCTCCGAGGGGGAAGGAAGAAGAAGCCACCGACGTTAGCTCGTTGTCGGCTAAGGTAACAAATATCACGGGACTGAGTGGTGTGACCCGTAGTGGTCGTGTGTTTGCACCCGCGGACCTACCAGTCCAACCCGCAAACGTCAAGGGGAAAGCAAAAGTGGTGGAGGAACAAGATGACGAAGCACCCCTCACTTCGAAGGGGTAAAAAAGAGGTTTCACTAGAGGAAGCTAGTGAGTTCCTCCGTATAATTCAGCAGAGCGAATTCAAGGTTATCGAACAGCTCAACATAACCCCGGCCAGGGTCTCGCTGTTGGAGTTACTCATAAGCTCCGAGCCTCATCGGGCTCTGCTAGTAAAAGTTCTGAACGAGGCCCACGTGGCCCAAGACATCTCGGTAGAAGGTTTCGGAGGGCTGGTCAATAATATCACTGCCAACAACCATCTCGCCTTCGCCGAAGAAGAAATCCCCGCCGAGGGGAGAGGGCATAATAAAGCTTTGCACGTATCAGTCAAGTGTATGGACCATATCGTAGCCAAAGTGCTCATCGATAATGGTTCCAGTTTAAACGTGATGCCTAAGAGCACTTTTGAGAAATTACCATTCAATGCCTCCCACTTAAAGCCGAGTTCAATGGTGGTTCGTGCCTTCGACGGCACCCGCTGAGAGGTTAGGGGAGAGATCGATCTCCCAGTACAGATAGGCCCCCACACCTGTCAAGTTACCTTCCAGATAATGGATATTAACCCCCCCTACAACTTTTTGTTGGGGCGCCCGTGGATCCACTCAGTGGGAGTTGTTCCCTCTACACTCCACCAAAAGTTGAAATTCGTAGTGGAAGGGCATCTGGTCATCGTGTCAGGCGAGGAAGACATCTTGGTGAGCTGCCCATCCTCTATGCCTTATGTGGAAGCCGCAGAGGAGTCATTAGAAACTGCTTTCCAGTCTTTTGAGGTGGTAAGCATTTCCTCCGTGGACTCCTTCTCTGGGCAGCCTTGCCTGTCCGATGCAGCAGTAATGATGGCCCGAGTTATGTTGGGGAACGGTTACGAACCCGGAATGGGTTTAGGCAAAGACAACGGCGGCATAACTAGCCTGATAAATGCCAAAGGAAATCGTGGGAAGTATGGTTTAGGCTATAAGCCCACTCAGGCAGATATAAAGAGAAGCATCGCGGGAAGGAAGAGCGGTGGTCAAAGCTCGCGGTTGAGACAAGAAAATGAAGGAAGCCCACCCTGCCACATAAGTAGAAGCTTTATAAGCGCGGGTTTGGGAGACGAAGGTCAAGTGGTCGCGATATACGAAGATGATGTTCCGAGTACATTGGATTTGGTATGACCATGCCCTCCTGATTTCCGGCTGGGAAATTGGCGAGTGGAGGAACGCCCCGACATTTACGCAGCGAGCATAATGTAAACCTTTACAGTTTTAAAAGCTCTATAGTTGGGCCTAGGCTTTAGAGTTTTTCTTTTGTTAAGGCTTTGTGTCTTTTGTTTTTTTGAATTTATAATACAAGGATCTTTCTTCATCTGTTCCTACGTCTCTACCCATTCTTATTCATTTGCATGTTTACTTCTTTATTTCTGAAACGACAGATCCGATGACGAGTCCCCCGAAGGTACTAATACCTGGGACCCGCCTATCAACTTCGAGCAAGAAACAAATCAAATGGAAGATGAAGGGAACGAGGATGTGAGACTTCCCCCAAAATTAGAAAGGATAGTCGCCCATGAGGACCAAGAAATGAGGCCTCATCAAGAAGAAACTGAACTTGTAGACTTGGGAGTTGGCAGTGGAAAAAGGGAAGTAAAGATAGGCACAGGTATTACCGCACCTATCCGTGAAGAATTAATAATCCTGCTAAGAGACTACCAAGACATCTTTGCTTGGTCATACCAAGATATGCCTGGTTTGAGTTCTGACATTGTACAACACCGATTACCTCTAAATCCTGAGTGTTCCCCGGTAAAGCAGAAACTGAGAAGGATGAAGCCCGAAACATCCTTGAAGATAAAAGAAGAAGTGAAGAAGCAATTTGACGCTGGTTTTCTGGCCGTCGCTCGGTACCCAGAATGGGTTGCCAACATTGTACCGGTCCCTAAGAAAGATGGGAAAGTACGAATGTGTGTGGATTATCGGGACCTGAATTGGGCAAGTCCCAAGGACAATTTTCCTTTGCCACACATCGATATCCTCGTAGATAACACGGCCAATTTCGCTTTATTTTCCTTCATGGACGGTTTCTCCGGTTACAATCAGATAAAGATGGCGCCAGAGGATATGGAAAAGACTACCTTCGTCACCCTGTGGGGGACGTTCTGTTACAAGGTGATGTCCTTTGGACTCAAGAATGCCGGGGCAACTTATCAACGGGCCATGGTAGCTTTGTTCCATGATATGATGCATCAAGAGATCGAGGTCTATGTGGACGACATAATTGCTAAATCTAAATCCGAGGAAGAACACCTTGTCAACTTGCGGAAGTTGTTCGAAAGGCTTAAGAAATATCAATTAAGGTTGAACCCCGCCAAGTGTACCTTTGGGGTCAAATCAGGGAAATTGCTTGGTTTCATCGTGAGCCAGAAAGGGATAGAGGTAGACCCCGAAAAGGTGAAGGCCATCCTTGAGATGCCTGAACCTCGTACTGAGAGGCAAGTCCGAGGCTTCCTGGGGCGCTTGAATTATATTGCCAGATTCATATCGCAGCTCACCGCCATTTGTGAGCCGTTGTTCAAGCTCTTACGCAAAAACCAAACTGATCGCTGGAATGAGGATTGCCAAGAGGCTTTTGGAAGGATCAAGAAGTGCCTTATGAATCCTCCTGTGCTTATGCCACCAGTACCTGGAAGGCCTCTCATCTTGTACATGACAATCTTAGACGAGGCAATGGGGTGTATGCTGGGGCAACATGACGAATCCGGAAAGAAAGAGCGTGCTGTTTACTACCTAAGTAAGAAGTTCACGACCTGTGAAATGAATTACTCCTTGCTCGAAAGAACGTGTTGTGCTTTAGTAAGGGCATCCCATCGCCTAAGGCAGTACATGCTGAGCCATACTACCTGGTTGATATCCAAGATGGACCCGGTTAAGTACATCTTTGAAAAGCCAGCTCTCACGGGATGAATCGCCCGGTGGCAAGTCCTGCTATCCGAGTTTGATATAGTTTACGTCACCCAAAAGGCGATAAAAGGAAGCGCCTTAGCAGATTATTTGGCTCAACAGCCTCTTAACGACTATCAGCCCATGCATCCTGAATTCCCGGATGAGGACATCATGGCCTTGTTTGAGGAAAAATTGGACGAAGATCGGGACAAATGGACCGTATGGTTTGACGAAGCGTCAAACATTCTAGGCCATGGCGTTGGAGCAGTATTGGTCTCTCCGGACAATCAATGTGTACCTTTCACAGCCAGGCTAGGATTCGACTGCACCAACAACATGGCCGAATATGAAGCATGTGCCCTGGCTGTCCAGGCAGCGATTGACTCCAATGTCAAACTACTCAAGGTGTACGGCGACTCAGCGTTGGTAATCCATCAGCTGAGAGGGGAATGGGAAACTAGAGATCCCAATCTGATACCCTACAAAGCCTATATCAAGGAATTGGCTAAAACCTTTGATGAGATCTCTTTCCATCATGTTCCTCGCGAGGAAAATCAAATGGCGGATGTGCTTGCTACTTTGGCATCTATGTTCCAGCTAACGCCGCACGGGGATCTACCCTACATTGAATTTTGGTTTTGTGGCAAACCCGCGCATTGTTGCCAAGTAGAAGAGGAATGGGACGGTAAGCCTTGGTATTTCGACATCAAGCGATATGTCATAAGCAAAGAATACCCGCCAAAGATTGTCGACAATGATAAGAGGACATTGAGAAGGTTGGCGGCCGGTTTCTTCATGAGCGGAACCATACTGTATAAGAGAAACCACGACATGACACTCCTGCGGCGTGTGGATGCCAGGGAGGCGAATCACATGATCGAGGAAGTCCATGAGGGCTCGTTTGGAACGCACGCCAACGAGCATGCTATGGCCAGGAAGATCCTAAGAGCAGGTTATTACTGGCTTACCATGGAAAGTGATTGTTGTGTCCATGTAAGGAAATGCCACAAATGTCAAGCATTCGCAGATAATGTCAATGCTCCACCGCATCCTCTGAATGTCATGTCCGCCCCTTGTCCTTTCTCCATGTGGGGAATAGATGTTGTCATACCCTAATTTCGTCCGGGGACCTTTGCTTGATGACATGCGACCATTCTTTGGTCCTTGTGAGGTGCTTGGCACCCATCATTAGGCAATTTATGAAATTCCAGGACATGCCGAAAAACCAAAAAAATATTGATGCACAATCCGTAAGTTTCCGTGACACACCGGAAATCAAAAGGAAGCATCGTTGCATAATTAAGTGAGGTTCCGTAACATTCCGTAAGTCAAAAAGGGGATGATTATGTAATCCGCAAGGTTCCGTAACATTACGGAAAGAAAACAAGTATCGTTACGAAATTCGTAAGTTTCCGTAACTTTACGAAAAAAGAATCACCAAAAAATAGCAGAGGGGGTGAACTTGGTAAAAATGGGGGTGCAAATAGCACCCAGGCCCATTTGGGCCCTCCAGAAGATTCCTCCAGAAGGCGGTTGCTTCTGGAGGAAGCAACCCTGCTCGCCTGGGCGAGCTGGGCAGCAACCACCTCCCCTATTTTGCTATAAATAGGGGAGGAAATGAAGAAGGAAAGGATCCAGCCCTTTAGGCACTTCTCTCTCTTTCGAATTTGCTTGGAAAAATTGTTTCCGTGAAGAAAATCTAAGCCGAGGCGCTTCCGAAACGTTTCCGTAACGTTTTCCGTGAGGAATCTCGCAAAGGTTTCAACCGTTCTTCGACGTTCTTCATTCGTTCTTCATCGTTCTTCGATCTTCAACGGGTAAGTACCTCGAACCAAGCTTTTCGATTCATTCTATGTACCCGTAGTGGTCCACATTGTGTTTCGTGCATTTTTATTCTCGTTTTGTTTACTTTTTATACCCCCTGTTGAGGTGCTTAAGCCATTTTACTTAAGTCATTTCTCGCTTAACTTAAAAATAAAATAAATTTCCACCGAACATTTGAATTATATTATCCGTTAACTTCGGTTAAAATAAATTCCGACCGTTCGGTCGTGCCGTAACCACGTTGGAAATCAAAAAGAGGTAAAAAATAATATAATAATCAAAAAGACATCTTTTAGTAAAATAAAGCGGAAAATCAATTGGACATTTTCTGTTTGGGATTTCTCATTCTTAATCGAATTGATTAATAACTAAAGTGAAACTAAGGCTAAAATCAACTCGCCTAGTCAAGCTCGTCCACAAAAATAGGCTTTTGAAGTTTGCCATTTCAATTTCTCACTAAGTAAAATGGATCATTTTTAAGGTCCAAACGCCTTAAGATGATCACCACTTAAGTAAAAAAGAATCATTTGATAAGCAAGAACTACGTAGGTCTGAGTTCCTCATTGAGGATACGTAGGAGCAAAAGCCCCGCTTTTGTCGACCACCCCAAGAGATCGTTAATGGTCCAATGCCTTAACGTTTCTCTCCTTTCAAAAACAAGAGATCGTTAATGGTCCAATGCCTTAACGTTTCTCCCCTTTCAAAAATCAAAAGACCGTTTAATGGTTCAACACCTTAAATGACCTTTTGTTCAATAAAAACATATTTTGCAAAAAAAAAAGACAAAAACAACTTAACCAAACACTTTGTTCCGAAAGAACTGCGTAGGTCTGATTTTCTCATCCCAAATTGAGGAATACGTAGGAGCAAAGGGAAACACCCTTGTCGACCACAAAAAAGAAAAATATAAAAAGGGTATAAAGGATATAAGAACATAAAAGGGAACATAAAAATCAAAGTCATGTTTGCACATTCGATTAAAGGCTGCCGTCCCTTGGGACGGGCGTGTGGGGTGCTAATACCTTCCCCGTGCGTAAATACAACTCCCGAACCTTTCACTAAAAAGTTCGTAGATCTCGTCTTTTCCGGTTTTTCCGACATTTTCCTCAAATAAACGTTGGTGGCGACTCCGCGCGTATTCCTTTCGTGGAACACGCATCCCGCGAGTCTCGCGTCGCCCTCCCGCCGAAGGGTAGGTTGCGACAGATGTCATCGGGGCCATTGAGCCCAAGGCCTCGAATGGTCATCGCTTCATCCTCGTAGCGATAGATTATTTCACCAAGTGGGTCGAGGCGGCTTCCTACACCAATGTCACGAGGGGTGTAGTGGTTAGGTTCATTAAGAAAGAGATCATCTGCCGATATGGTTTGCCAAGGAAGATTATCACGGACAACGGCACCAACCTGAATAACAAGATGATGGGGGAAATGTGCGAGGAGTTTAAAATCCAGCATCACAATTCCACGCCCTACCGGCCAAAGATGAATGGAGCCGTGGAAGCGGCCAATAAGAATATCAAAAAGATTATCCAAAAGATGACCGTGTCGTACAGAGATTGGCACGAGATGCTCCCATTCGCGTTACACGGTTACCAAACTTCAGTGCGAACGTCAATTGGGGCAACGCCGTTCTCATTGGTATATGGGATGGAGGCTGTGTTACCGTTTGAGGTAGAAGTCCCGTCATTAAGGATCTTGGCGGAATCCGGATTAAAGGAATCAGAGTGGGCTCAAACGTGCTATGACCAGCTCAACCTCATTGAGGGTAAGCGCTTAACGGCCATGAGTCATGGGCGCTTGTACCAGCAAAGAATGAAGAGTGCATTCGACAAGAAGGTACACTTGCGCAAGTTCCATGAGGGAGACCTTGTGCTAAAGAAAATGTCCCATGCTGTCAAGGACAATCGAGGAAAATGGGCCCCAAACTACGAAGGGCCTTTTGTTGTGAAGAGGGCTTTTTCCGGAGGAGCCCTGGTGCTTACCAACATGGATGGCGAAGAGCTACCTTCACCCGTGAATTCTGATGTCGTCAAGCGATATTATGCTTAGAATCTGGGGCAATTAAGGATGTCGTTGCATGTTCTTTATCTTTATGTGTTTTCTGGATTTCCCCCAGGGATTCCCCGTCTACAGTATCTCTCATTACAATCTTTTAAAGAAATGAACGTGGATTCGAGGCTTTAGTCCTCACGTTGGTTTCAAACCTTGCGTTAATTTGAGATCACCTGAGCCCTTCCGCTCAGTTCATGGGATGCCCCAAGCGCTTAATTAAAATTGAACCTAAACCAACTTTCACTAAAATTTGCTGCGTTTGAAAACATTCATGCATACGCATACGCATGCATATTGTTGTGGTAAAACAGGGAAAGGATCATCTTGAGCTACCTTCTGGGGTAGGGACAAAACATGAACAGCAGAAACCAATCAAGGTAAGACAACGACGCGGTCAAGATTGGCCATACCTGGTTGTTTATTACTTGCAGGTACTTAGGAACGGATGCAAGTGGGGATGGGGTCACGACCAATCGATCGTTGCCCCTTCTCTGTGCTAAACAAGCAGAGAACGTCGCGCAAGGCAGCCCAGTATCCTTTGAATTCGCAGTATTTTACTACCATTGTTTGTTTTTTAGTAATTAACGCCTAATTCTAACTTAAGTAGGCTCAAATAGGCAAAATGTTAACCCATAAGGAAGGAGGGGACATGGTTAATGTTCCTCTAAAAAAAAAAAAAGTGCAGGTTAGCTCGCCTGGGCGTGCAACCCCTGCACCAAAATATAAAAGTGACGAAAGGGGGGACGTTTTTGCATTCAAAAACTTCTTTTCCCCCCTTTCAAAAGCCATACCCACGGAATTTACGAGTTTGCAGCCCTAGGATCTCTACTTTTCGCATTCTTCGATTCCGTTTTGCGCTTTTATTCATCACCAACAAGTAAGTATTCCATCCTTAAGCTTTCTAGCTTTTCATTGGTGTATTTTGATCTCCTTTTGGTACTCTAAATTGTGGGAATGTGCTCAAAATGTGGGGCAATTTTGGTTTGTTTTCTTGCTTGATTGGTTTGAATTGGGGGTTTGTATGAGATGGCCCTAAGCCTATAATGCATTTTGAAGCAATGGGACATGCCACATTGTCCCCGTTCTCTTGCTATTGATGCCTAAACGCGCGCCCACCAAGTGTTCGGTGAAATGCCTCAATGGCATTAGCGCGTGATTTTCGTAGGGAAACAACCCATGGGGCAATTTGGTTTGCACATATTTTCTATTTTTTGGGACATGCATTCAGTTTCGAAAGGGCTAGAGTAATTGCCCCACATATATCCTAGGCCTAGGAACCAAAGTTTTTATGCAAAAGAACACAAGAGGGGGTGCATATTGGGTAAAGTTACCCTTTTTGGCCAGCAATCAGCTATGAGCCACGCTACAATAATTTCCCTACGCCTAGATGTTTAGGAATTTTGCTCATCATAAATGTGTAGGTTTAGAATAGGTAGCAAAATACCTTTGGCAATTTACACTTTGGGTGTGGTAGCAAAATACTTGGATGTATGTACATGTAATTTTTTTGGTAGTCAAAATGTCTCACAAAAAAATATATATGTTGCATGTTATGTAAAGAAAATACCTTACAAAGATACCTTTTAATTTGAATGCAATTTTAGTCAGCCAAAGAAAATATACTTGAATTTGCATGCGGCTTTAGGTAGCAAAAACACTTGAATAAAGCATGAAATGTAGCACCTTATTGTGTAGATAGCCAAGATTCATCATAAAGTTTGTATATGTATAGGTATTAGAAATACTAGAATGTGCAATTTTTGGTAGCCGAAATGCTTTGAGTATGCATGTATGTAAATTTAGCAAAGGAAGTGCATGTGATGTAGGTAGCAAATACACCTTGGAAGTACATATAAATAATCTAGGTAAAGGAGGTGCCGTGATTGTGCATTTTTCTTAGTCAGAAGAATATCTTGTGCGAGTGAATGTTCGTAAGGAAGTATGTGCATGAGTTTGCTCTAAATTTGCATTGATGTTGGTGTTTATTGGAGGAGGTTGTATGCCATTTTTTTTTAAGAGTAGCATTTCTTGGTAAAACTAACTTTCCAAATGTTTGCCTTCGCAGGAAATGGCCCCGAGGAAGCTTGCCTCAAAGAGGTCCAGGAAGGATAAGGCGGCCGAAGGAACTAGTTCCGCTCCCGAGTATGACAGTCACCGCTTTAGGAGCGCTGTACATCAGCAGCGCTTCGAAGCCATCAAGGGATGTTCATTTCTCCGGGAGCAACGCGTCCAGCTCAGGGACGACAAGTATACTGATTTCCAGGAGGAGATAGGTCACCGACGGTGGGCATCACTAGTTACCCCCATGGCCAAATTTGATCCAGACATAGTCCTCGAATTTTATGCCAATGCTTGGCCAACAGAGGAGGGTGTGCGTGACATGAGGTCCTGGGTGAGGGGTCAGTGGATCCCGTTTGATGCAGATGCTATCGGCCAACTCCTGGGATATCCGTTGGTGCTGGAAGAGGGCCAGGAGTGCGAGTATGGCCAGAGGAGGAACCGGTCTGATGGGTTCGATGAGGAGGCCATCGCCCAGTTGCTATGTATACCGGGGCGGGATTTTGCCTGGACTGCTGCAGGGAGGCGAGTGCGAATTATGCGCACCAACATGACCACCCTGACTCAGATATGGATGACTTTGCTGCTCAGCAACATCCTGCACATCGACCATAATTCCGACCTCCCCCGGCCGAAGTGTCAGCTGGTGTACGCCATCCTGACGCGGATGAGCATCCATGTGGCTCAGTTAATCGCTGATGCCATCTATATTTTTGCAGGTATGGCGCCTACCAGGCACCCTTTGGATCCAGATAAGTCCAATAGGGCCATTGGAGTCCGCGTTGCACCTACCAAGGTGATTCGGCCGCCCATCACCCGGGCTTTTATTGAGAAGTACTGCACCCAGAGACAGGCTCAGGGTGATGCTCCACAGGCCGCAGGCGCGCCACCACCACCTCATCAGGCTGGCCTGGCTGGGTCATTTGACATGGAGTAGTATTTACGGCAGCCAACCACCGGGCACATGTACAGACCCATGATTGTCTGTACCAGCTGAGCCTCAGCATGCAGAGCCAGGGCTTCGCTTCTTTTTCATGCCCTACTCCAGACCAGTTCAAGGCAGAGGTCGCATGGCCCGGGGATTGGCTCGAGGCCCAAGCAGGAGAGGCGCCCCCAGAAGCTCCCGGCGATGGAGAGGAGGCCCACGAGGACGAGGAGATGGCCGATTTGCTTGACTTCTTGGGAAGGAGTGGAGCTACATGACTGGGAGATCCCCAGATTCATGTTTTCTTTCATATTTCTTTTATCATTTTTATGTTATGTTTTGACTTGAGAGACTAATGTTTGTTTTTGTTGTTTCGATTGTCATTTGTACAGCGCATACATTTTTGTTTGGATTGTTGCGTTAGTGTTTATATCATTACTATCAATGATGTATGAAATTCTGGAACCGTGTAGAGTTCTTCGTTTAGGAACATCGTCCAAAAAAAAAAAACAAACTAAAATCATGATAAAAATAAAAATAAAAAAAATGAAAAAGAGAGCAAATAAGAAAAGAAGAGAGCAAGTAAGGGAAAAAGAGAGCAAGTAAGAAAAAAAAGAGGAAAAAGAAAACAAAAATAAGTTGTTTAGCTGAAAAACCGACATGCTTTTGAAAAGAGATGACTACCAACTCTTCTTTGGGAAATTCGCCGATCATAGCTGGTTTTTGAAAAAAATGTGTGTACACCCGAAGGGTGAACGCAGTGAAATTTCCCCGAACGCCCAAAATGGACTCGGATGAATGCACAAATGGATAAAAGAACATATTTTGGAAACATTGGGTTGACTAAAATAGAGGGAATGAATCCTGAGCCCTAGCATCACATGAGCATAAAAATTTGACACTTGAGTGTCCACATAGGTGCATGCATGACCAGTTTTGCATAAAGTTTCCAAATCATCATTTTTGCATTTGTGTCATGGAAATAATGTGGGGCATCCCTTTTACCCTTGAACCAAACCAAACCCTGACATGTATCATGTCTGGCCATTCTACAAGCTTTGAGCCAAAATCCTAACTCACCATAAACCTTGACCCAGGGTGAGAATGTCAATCCTTACCCTCGGAAGCAAAAAAGAAGAGAAGGAAAATTTCCAATCAAAGAAAAAAAAGAGAAGGAAAATTTCCAATCAAAGAGAAAGCAAAAAAAAGAGAGAAGGAAAATTTCCAATCAAAGGAAAAAAGAGAGGAAAGGAAATTCCCAATCAAAGAGTGGGAGAAAGCGAAAAGAAAAGAAAGAAAATTCCCAACCAAAGAGTGGGAGAAAGTAATCAGAAGAAATGTGCAGAAAGGTCTTTGGACCGGACAATATCTGTACAATACAGAATTGTCACCAAATGAACAAAAAAAGGGAAAGGAAACCACGACCTGAAAGTGGTCTTCTCCCTTTGATTACCAACCAAAATCCTGTGCGTCGGTGACTTGTTCGCCTCGCGCAAAACAGAAACAGAAAAGGAAAAGGCCAAAAACACACAAAAGCCGAAAAAACCCACCAAAAGAACCCATTCCCAAGGGAAGTCCTATTGATCCATGATCATGCATGTAAATTTTGATTTGATAGGAAATAATTCGCAAAGTCAAGTCGTGACATATCTATGGTTCGGAATTAGGATGAAACACTTACCTGTGCGAGATTGATACACTTTGAGTGATTTTCTTCTATTTTTGTCGAACCCGGTGTTTCCTCTAAATGGTCATTTAGAAACGAAATGCTAAACATCCAAAATCTCATTTGTGGTTATGAGAAAATTTCATCAGCAGACTCTCCTTCCCTGGTAGACGCATTATTTTTCACTCAAAAAAGCATATGCTGCTCTAATCAGTTGGAATATTTGTCTCTTTGCTAAAGCGTATTTGCATTTTGGTGGAGAAAACACCGAGACTTTTTCAAGTCTCACAAGTTATCCAGAACTACGTAGGTCTGAGTTCCTCATTGGAGGATACGTAGGAGCAAGAGCCTCGCTTTTGTCGACCACACCGCTTTTTGTTACCATGACCCAAGAGCTAGTAGCCCGCAGAGACGCCATACGGTTATCCGCACCTCGTCATTCAGTGACCCCAAGTGTGATTGATGAGCAGAGGCCAATGTGGTCATCTGCGCCCTTTCTGGAGATGTCAGCATCTTCCGGTGGAGACTTTTTCAAGTCTCACAAGTTATCTAGAACTACGTAGGTCTGAGTTCCTCATTGGAGGATACGTAGGAGCAAGAGCCTTGCTTTTGTCGGCCGCCCCACAATCTCTGTCATACTGACCCTGAGGTCATGTGACATGCGGAGACAAATTATGGTCATTCCGCACACCTTTTGCCATTCAGACACAGTCGTGTCCGATGGCACGCAGAGACAAATTATGGTCATTCTGCACCCTTTTGTCATCCAGAGGCGGCGGGCCCGATGACATGCGGAGACAAATTATGGTCATTCCGCACACCTTTTGCCATTCAGACACAGTCGTGTCCGATGGCATGCAGAGACAAATTATGGTCATTCTGCACCCTTTTGTCATCCAGAGGCGGCGGGCCCGATGACATGCGGAGACAAATTATGGTCATTCCGCACACCCCTTTTGCCATTCAGATACAGTCGTGTCCGATGGCACGCAGAGACAAATTATGGTCATTCTGCGCCCTTTTGTCATCCGGAGACGGCGGGCCCGATGACACGCAGAGACAAATTATGGTCATTCCGCACACCCTTTTGCCATTCAGACACAGTTGTGTCCGATGGCACGCAGAGACAAATTATGGTCATTCTGCGCCCTTTTGTCATCTAGAGGTGGTGGGCCCGATGACATGCGGAGACAAATTATGGTCATTCCGCACACCTTTTTGCCATTCAGACACAGTTGTGTCCGATGGCACGCAGAGACAAATTATGGTCATTCTGCGCCCTTCGTCAATCGCGGCCGACAAGCCCGTTGACACGCGGAGATTTACATCATCTTCCGCGCTCACAAGATCTGTCATACTGACTTTTGAGTCACGCTGACGGGCGGAAATACCCGAGTGGTTATCCGTATAAATATTCTTTTGCTATCTGTAAGACAGAACGCTTGATAGCATGCAGAGACTGACATCGTCTTCTGCACCTTTTGTTCCCCCGGGAACAACAAGTCATTTGCATGCGGAGATTTTATGGTCACCCCCGACTCTCGTCAACCGAGAGGAACGAAATTAGTGTCTTATCTTTACTTTCCTTTTATCTCCAATAAAAGACAAGTAAAGAGGGGCAACTGTCATACCCTAATTTCGTCCGGGGACCTTTGCTTGATGACATGCAACTTTTGTTTGGTCCTTGTGAGGTGCTTGGCACCCATCATTAGGCAATTTGTGAAATTTCGGGACATGCCGGAAAACAAAAGAAAATATTGATGCACAATCCGTAAGGTTCCATGACACACCGGAAATCAAATGGAAGCATCGTTGCACAATTAGTGAGGTTCCGTAACATTCCGTAAGTCAAAAAGGGGATGATTATGTAATCCGCAAGGTTCCGTAACATTACGGAAAGAAAACAAGTATCGTTACGAAATTCGTAAGTTTCCGTAACTTTACGAAAAAAGAATCACCAAAAAAAAGGCAGGGGGTGTACTTAGTAAAAATGGGGGTGCAAATAGCAACCAGGCCCACTTGGGCCCTCCAGAAGATTCCTCCAGAAGGCTGTTGCTTCTGGAGGAAGCAACCCTGCTCGCCTGGGCGAGCTGGGTGGCAAGCTTCTCCCCCAATTTTCTATAAATAGGGGGAGAAGTGAAGTGGAAAAGGATTCAGCCCCTTAGGCACTTCTCTCTCTTTCGAATTTGCTTAGAAAAATTGTTTCCGTGAAGAAAATCCAAGCCGAGGCGCTTCCGTAACGTTTCCGTGAGTGATTTCGCGGAGGTTTTCGACCGTTCTTCGACGTTCTTTATTCGTTCTTGATCGTTCTTCGGTCTTCAACGGGTAAGTACCTCGAACCAAGCTTTTCGATTCATTCTATGTACCCGTGGTGGTCCACATTGTGTTTCGTGTATTTTCCTTCTCGTTTTCATTTACTTTCCGTACCCCTTTTGACGTGCTTAAGCCATTTTATTTAAGTCATTTCTCGCTTAACCTAAAAATAAAATAAATTTCCACCAATCGTTTGAATTATATTATCCGTTAACTTCGGTTAAAATGAATTTCGACCGTTCGGTCGTGCCGTAACCACGTTGGAAATAAAAAAAGAGGTAAAATAATAATATAATAATCAAAAAATGTCTTTTAGTAAAATAAAGCGGAAAATCAATCGGACGTTTTCTCTTTGGGATTTCTCATTCTTAATTGAATTGACTAATAACTAATGTGAAACTAAGGCTAAAATCAACTCGCCTAGTCAACCTCGTCCACAAAAATAGGTTTTTGAAAGTTTATCATTTCAATTTCTTACTAAGTAAAAAGGATCATTTTTAAGGTCCAACGTCTTAAAATGATCACATTTCAAGTAAAAATGAATCACTTGATTCACGCATAAGAAAGAACTACGTAGGTCTGATTTCCTCATCGCAATTGAGGAATACGTAGGAGCAAAGGGAAACACCCTTGTCGACCACAAAAAGAGAAAAAATATAAAAAGGGTATAAAGGATATAAAGACATAAAAAGGGAACATAAACAATCAAAGTCATGTTTGCACATTCGATTAAAGGCTGCCGTCCCTTGGGATGGACGTGTGGGGTGCTAATACCTTCCCCGTGCGTAAATACAACTCCCGAGCCTTTCACTTAAAAGTTCGTAGATCGCGTCTTTTCCGGTTTTTCCGATGTTTTCCTCAAATAAACGTTGGTGGCGACTCCGCACGTATTCCTTTCGTGGAACACGCATCCCGCGAGTCACGCGTCGCCCTCCCGCCGAAGGGTAGGTTGCGACAGTAAGTAAATTGCAAATTACAAAATTACAAAATGGTCCTCAATATTGGTGGTTGTTCTCTCTTTGGTGATTCACTCAATTTGGAGTGCTTCTTAATCCAATAGCTCTTAAGGTGGTTGGCCCCTTTCTTCTTGACTCAAATTCTTCAAGGGATGGCACCAATCCTCCTTCCAATTCCCTATATGGCAACCCACAAACATGGAAACAAAGAGACAAGCAATAACCAAAGACCAAAAAAAATGGAATGAAAGCTAAACCAATTGAGTTTTAACAAGACAATTTTTAAAGGATTACTCAACAATTAAAGCAATGAAAAGGACATAGAAGCAAGCTAGGACTCAAAGAGAAACCTAGAATGGCTCTAGAGTAGAGTAAAAAAACTACAAAAAAAAAAGACTCAAAAAACCTCTAGCTTTGGCACTTGTTTTCATAGTAATTTTCAATTGAAATTTCAGAACTAAGATTGGTATAACATAGGCACCAATTATAGAATAAAGTTTGAGCCAAAACAACAAGCACACTTCCCTTTCACTTTTTTTTCCTGGATACTTATTTTTCTGCCAACTTGTGTGATTTTTCGTATATTTTCCTTTTATCCAAATCACTTTTTTCTATTTTTCTAATTTTTTTACAGATGTCTAGAAAATTCAGTAAAAATTTCAACTCAAAATAACGAATTCTCAGTAATTTTTACAAGTTTGTATGTCGAAGCTGCCAGCACCAGCGATTTTTTTTTAAAGCATGGTATATTGATTGCCTTGGGCTTACTTTCAACCTTCCTATGTATGTTGAACTCACTAGGATTGTTTACCACAGTTTTAGGAGTTCAATATTCACTTAGGATCAACATTTCAGCCAGCAATTCAATCACCAAAACTCAAATTCACAATAGACACAATCATAAGGAAACCTAAAAGTTCAAGAAAAGGTTCACAATCAAAGACTCTCTAAGAATTTTGCATGAACATGTTAAGGACTAATTAACTTGAAAGATTTGACTCAAATCAAATAATAGGCTAAAAGAATTTCATACACTCATGAACAAATGAGTTAGACAAAGAAACAAGAAAATAAAATTCAGCACAACATAAGAAATCTTATGTGACAAAAGGTTAAACAATAGAATAACAATGAAATTTTTATGGATGGATCTTCTCTGATCATGCCTGTGAATAGAATAACAAAATTTAAATGACAATTAAGGCTAAACAATAACATAATATGAACATAAAATACGTACCTACTACACAAGTGGCAATTAAATCTGAATCAAGTTTCTCGTGATCTTGGGTCATGGTCATATTGAGACATGTGTGTGGTCCACCCCATTGAGTGACTTTCCATGAATCAGTTTTTTTAGATAGAATTGCCCTCATGTAGAAAGGGCAAGGACAATATGCATATTTATTCACGCAACAAACCACATACTTGTCCCATTTGCTTTCAACCACTTTGAAACTTTGATGCACCTTCATAACATATTGTTTGACCGCATTCTTGACCGCATCTTTACTATCAAATTCCATGCCAACATATAATTCTTGGCCAACATTAAAACTGGATGGCATCTCCAAACCACAAATGTCCTCCTCATCAGGATGACTCCAGTTGATATTATTATAATGCAAAGCATCATTCCAAAATGGATTCTGAATTCCTTGTACACCTTATAGTCCAAAAAAAAAATTCAAATCATACTTATTTGGCCTTTAATACAATTGTCGTTAAATAATAAATGTATTGACGTATTTTTTAAGAGGAAATCATACCTTCTGCTGGGTGAACAATTCTTACTGGTGGAATCATGTCGGGGACTTCATTGTCTATATCTGATATACCGTCAACACTGTCATCTTCGTCTAACGACTCTTCAACGTATGAGTTAGACACAAGATAATCATCATCATCATGATCATCATCTTCGTCAAGATTTAAGTTGCTCATATTTGTTGGCGATTGTGTGTCATCATTAGATAAATAATTTCCACATGATGTAAGGGAATTTGCAGAATGAAACATTGAACCACCAGCCACATCCTTTTCTATGTACAATTCTAGAACTGACATTTCTTGTTGTTGTTTAAAACTTTCCAGCATCGTTTCAACGTCTTCATCATCGCAAATTTGCAAGGCAATATATTTTCCTGACACTAAAAATCTACAACTGATAGCAGAAATAATTTCATGATTTTCTAACTTTACATTGTCTCCAATTTTTTCTTCAAAGCATTGAAACTAATTCCACGTTTAATCTGAATCGCTTTTTTACTACCTTCAAATATTACACCATCATTATCTTCATATACCCTTCCATTGAAATACAACACTATTATAATCGAATTCATCGTGTACCTACAAAAAAAATATTTAAATTAATTATTCATAATAAATTCAAAATAGTCAAATGTAATCACAAAAAGTCTCACGAAGCAAATTTCAACCTTATACAGACAAATTTAAATCTCAACAACGCTCACACTTTTTCAGAGCTGAAATCTAGTTTTTAATATACATCAACACTGAAGAAATTTAATTAAAAATTTGATGACACAAATCATTTTACTGAAAACTAGTTTTAATTAAAAATTACTTTTAACAAATTTTAATACAAATTATTTTACTAGAAACTACTAAATAAAATAAATTACTTAAAAAAAATTACTTGAAAGCTGAAATCTATTTTAATTAAAAATTACTTAAAAAATGAGAATACAATTTATTTTACTGGAAAGTAACAAATAAAAAAATTACTTAAAAAAATTACTTGAAAGTTGAAATCTAGTTTTAATTAAAAATTACTTAAAAAAATTATAATACAAATTATTTTACTGGAAACTAAGAAATAAAAAAAAATTACTTTAAAGCTGAAATCTAGTGTTAATTAAAATTTACTTAAAAAAATTACAATACAAATTATATTACTGCAAACTAAAAAATAAAAAAAATTACTTAAAAAAATTACTTGAAAGCTGAAATCTAGTGTTAATTAAAATTTACTTAAAAAAATTATAATTATTGCAAACTAAGAAATAAAAAAAATTACTTAAAAAAATTACTTGAAAGTTGAAATCTAGTTTTAATTAATAATTACTTAAAAAATTATAATACAAATTATTTTACTGGAAACTAAGAAATAAAAAAAATTACTTAGCTGAAATCTAGTTTTAATTAAAAATTACTTAAAAAAATTATAATACAAATTATTTTACAAAAAACTAAGAAATAAAAAATATTACTTACAATAAATTATAATACAAATTATTTTACTGGAAAACAAGACATTAAAAAAATTACTTGAAAGCTAACATCTAGTTTTAATTAATAATTACTTAAAAAAATTATCACAACTAGAGTAATTTGACGGTGCAAAGAACACTAGGATAATGTTGAATAGAGAAAAACTTCTTTAATCATGTCAAGAGAAAGTTCAGTAGAGTACTCCCTAACATATTCACCTCGGTATTTGTTTCATCTTACAACTCTGCATTTATTCCTAATATTGATTCTTAAGTTGAGAAAAATTGTTATAGTTACTTGAAAACATGAATGAGCTATTTCATTTCACTTTTCTGAAATTAAAATTGTTTACAAACTGAATGCGCCATTGAAGTATAAGACATTCTCTATGGATACGACACTCGGTCTTACCATTTTAATTACTACTTGAACGAATCGGTACACTTGCCAAATCTTCTAACAATGATCATGTTCATTTTCATGTTGATATAGGATGGAGGGATTGTGCGAAATTTGTAAGACATTAATTACTCTCTCTATCTCATGGTCTTTCAATTCTTAGAAAAACCAAATTCCTTTAACGCCAAGCCACATTACAAGTCTTGATAAAGTCTTTGTGATCTTCAGTGTATGAATGCATTTTATTGCTTTTGAGAAGGAAAACAAAGCTGAATTGTTTTCAGAATTGTGTGATAATTATGAGAATGTTGCACCTAAAGCAATTGGGGCTTGAGGGATAGACATGTGCAATAAGGGTCAAACATTTTCAAGTGTGTCAAATCTGGATTATGAACGTGTTTTACCTTCTCGCATTAAAGCAATTGTACCATTCCTATAGTTTTGGTTGAAAACACCACTTTTGAGTTTGAATCATTTGTTTAGTTCTTTCAATGTGCAAGAGGGAGCATGTGCTGATTTGTTTGGATGGAATTATTCTTAGTTCATCTATGTCATTGTAGTATTGTTTCGTTTGTTCTATTTATTTATTTATGTTATGTCTTTTGCTTGAGGACAAACAAAACTCTAAGTTTGGAGGAGTTATTAAGTGCCAAATTCATATACTCTTAAGATACTGTTTGAGGAACTTTTCTTGCTCTTTCTTAGATTTAGAGGGTTTTCTTTACTCCTATTGTGTTGCTTGAATTAGTTTATGAATTATAGCATAATATTTTGATTCCGTGGCTTGGTAAATTATCCCATCCTTTTGTAGATAAAGGATTTGAAATGGAAAGAGGTATCTTGAAGAGCAAGTTTGGAGTACTCAAGCTTCATAAGGATCAACTTGGACAACAAAAATTCAAGAAGAAAGAGTACCAACAATTGGACAAGCCAAAATCCTTGGTTGAGCGAATCTACACTCAAAATGGAAATGTTGCCTTTTGTATTTGTAGGCCTGACACGCAAATATATTATGATTCCCTTCTCCTTTTATATCATTATTGTATCAATTGAAGTTTTTTTGTATTGTTCTATTGGGGAAAGAAAAATTATCAAGTGTTCACGTGTTCTTCATCCATTTCTCACATTTCCGTGTGTTAATTCGAGTTACTCACCTCCATGACCCCTAATTATCATGTATCTTTTGATTATGAATGATATATATATATATATATATATATATATATACATATATATATATATATTCATATTGATGTTCTATGTTAACAATTTGTGTCCTTTCTCAATGCTTGTTGTGGATTGGGCACCCATGGCATGATTTTGGAGGTGTAAATGATGTTGGGAAACACTTTTAGTATCTTGAACTGAAAAAAATGTTTGTCAAACTTAGTGTTGAGGAATGAAACTAAGTTTTTTATGGTAATCTTATGGTCACAAAGCTTCAGGCTAATGCCTTCGTTAAATTTTTTGGGATCTTGGATTATGAAAGGTATCTAAGGCTCTTTCTACCTAATGAATTATGATTAAAAAAAACTTTTATTGACTAATTTTAACATTGGAACATGAATGAAATATATATGGCACATTGATGCATGAAGAGACTGAAGAATAGGAGAAATCTACCCTTGCAACAACTTCTATCATTTGTGTAAAATCTTTTTTTACTATGTTTTCTAGTTTTAAAACCACATAAAAGCATCTACTTTCATGTTTTATCACTATATAGAGGTTCAAGAACAATGCTTATCCAGGCCTCATCAAGGAGAGGGAAGTGAGATTGCTGATTGGGGAATTCCAGGATGATATTACTAACTAGAGGTGGTCCAAGCTGACTAACTTTCTTATCAAAATCAATGAGGAAGTGGTGCACAAATTCTATGCCAACGCTTACCTAAGGATAGATAGTGATCCAACACTACGGTCCTTGGTGCACGGTGTCCTAATTAAATATGATGTTGTGACCATCAACAAGTATTTAGAGAATACTTTTAAAGAGGCAGTAAGCCAAGACTGTGCTTTCTTCCTCGTGTGTGCTTGGAGGAGTAGTTTCAACAATACTGACTTTAGTAACAAACTATGCATTCTGGGGAGATCCTATGTGGAGAATGATGAGGGAAAGCCTCTCAGGTTTAAGAGATCATCCTTAAGACCATTGCTCAAATTTGGACCAGCTTTCTCTTCTCCAACATTACTCTCACCATACACACCTCAAAGCTTAGCATGTCTCGCTTATATTGTCTATTGTGTAATGAGCAATATAGGAGTGAACATTGGAAGTGTGATTTCAAGGGAAATGCACAAGTTTGTCATGGCCAAGTCTTCAACCAACCCACCAAAACCTCTTGGTTTTCCAGCTTTAATTACAACTATTTTTGCTCATCAAGGTCTAACTATCAGCTGTCCTCCCCTCCTCAACCTCAGGTAGCCTATCAACTTGGACTACATTGATCAAAATTCCTACAATCTTGTTGAGTTTGATGAAGAGAAACCTCTCATCCCTTTCGTTATTGAGCCTCTCAATCGTGCTCAAATGGTTGTTGCCTTTGTATTTCTATTTCAACAAAGTGCCACCATCAACCGGTCCATACCAAGCCTCAATGCTTCCATCTATCACTTCCTCAACCATGCAACCTCAAGTGCAGCCCCAGGTCATTTCATGTGGCCTGCTCCTTTAGAATTTGAATCTCTAACTGCTTAGCTTGGTGACCAACCCACTTTCATGAGGGGTGTTGATGGCCCAGACATTTCTTCAAATGTTAAAGGAGTTGGACTAGTTGCTGGAAAGGGTCAGCAAGCAGAAGAAGGACCCATCAAGGAGGAGATTAAAGAAGAGGATGATGATTAAGGACAAGGTTCAAGTGAAGAAGAATAGGAAGAAGGATGCAAAGAAGAAGAAAGTGATGATAGATCTGACAATTTTGGGAGCGAGTTTGTTGATGCATTCGGAATTGACTTTTTTTAACCCTTCTATTAAAAGACTTTTTTTAAAAAAATTTCTACACTTTTAACTTCTATCTTTCAAATTCTACACATTTTTGTGTGATATAGGGTGCATGGAACAATCCTAAGTTTCAAGCTAGTGTTGTTTTAGGTTTTTTTTTAAACATGCGTTTAGTGGCTGCATGGCCATAGAAAAATGTCATCCTAACGTGAACTTAGAATGCTTTTCGCACTTTTGAAAAATTGTGTTTGTGAAACCATGGTTTGAATGCTTATTCTTGTGGTTGCATGTTTTGTTAGCATTGCTTGGATGCGTTGTGTTTTGAGAAAAGTATTGCATTGAAAAAAAATGATGAAACTCAATATACCAAGAGAGGGGGGGGGGGGGGGGGCTGAATTGGTTTTCAAAACAAAATGTACCTTTTTAAAAAACAGTTACAAAAAAAACTTTTGTATGGATCATATCACAACACATATACGAATCAAATATAATCAATACTTAACGAGTCCTTCCTTAAACATGATCCTTCACTAACATCCTTTCTCTCGCAATTATAAAACTTGAGTCTTTTATGAAACACTTGATTAATACTTGAATAAGAGAAAAAGGATCAGATCAACAGAAGAAAGACACAATCTTTTATACTGGTTCACTCTCTATTTCTAGAGAAGCTAATCCAATTATCTAATCCAAAACTAGAATTAGATTTTCACTATGCATCAAGAATCCTTACAAGCAATCACAACCAATCTACAATTCCCACCCTCGAAAAAGAGACTATGACACTTAACACTAGGGTCCTTTGTGAATATAAGCCTAAGAGAACCCTACTCTTAGCCCAAACTAGAAAACCATATTCTAGAATGCCCTAAGTGATTCATGCATAACCAAAAAGTCTGTGTAAAACCATACACAAAAAAAAAGAGTAACGAGACATACAACCTGACCAATCTTTTGACAAAAACCTTGCTGGATTGAGAAAGTGCTATTCTTCAACTCAAAAGACACAACTCACTTCTAAGAAAATATATTCATAACCAAACGATTAAGAAGTTGTGAGTTACTATAAGGCTCTTTTATTCTCTTCTCTTTACTACTAATGATAGCACAAGATCTTTCTCGTTCAGAGGCTAATGGGTTATTTTCGAGATATTGAGTATTCTCTTGATGTGTTATGGAGTGAACACAAGCTGGTTATTTATATAAAAAATAGTTATAATCACTTGTAGTCGATTAAATCTACAAGGTAGTTGATCAATTCAATGAAGTAATCAATTAGATTATCTATGTAATCGATTAAAGTGTTTTTCCCAACATCTGGAAATAACTCAAGAACAATGTAATCGATCAAATGCTCTAAGTAATCAATTAAAGTGTTCTTGTTTACTTCTGAACAACTAATCGAGAGAGAAGTAATCGATTAATCCACCTTGTAATCGATTAAAGCAGAGACTCCTAAATAAATTAATCATTGTCTCAAACAATAGAGTAATTAATTATAAGACTACTATAATCGACTGAACCGATACAAGAATCAACTCTTTAAGCTTTAAATAGCTTGTTGTAATCGATTATGATGAGCTTGTAATCAGTTAAAACAGAAAGTTTTTGCCTCTAAAAAAGAAATTCTAACTTAGAAAGTTTTCTTCACACAAACCATGATGATGAATGATACTATGATGCAATACACAAAATAACAATCAATACAAATGCCACTCAAGGGAGTTGGGCATGTAAAAGTCAAAACATCTTCAAAAACTTCTTCATGCTTTTCCTTGAGAGGTTGTTCAAAATGTTGCCCGTGTCATGTTGCTCCCTCAATCTCTAACATGCATGACTTTCATGACAAATTTAGAATGCTTGAAAAATAGTTTGAGTGGTGTGTCTCTAATGTGAATGATGAGTACAACCTTTTGAATAATGTTGTGTGCCACTTTAGAAATGACCAGTGTTGTGATTAATGATAGCAAAATTGGCTTTGAATTTTTCTCTTGTTATTCATTTTATGTGTCTCTTTAGTGTAGACAAAGGATCAAGCTAAATGTTTTGATGATGCCAAAGGATCACATCACACGCTTCTCAAAGCTTTATTCAAGACAAAGAAATTAAAGATATTCAAGATGAATGATCAAGACAGTCTCTAGAGTCTTAGGAAGGGTATATTAAAAAGGAAGGGAATTCCAATTGAAGTAGCAAAAGGTTTGGCCAAGAAATTTAAGTTAAAAAGTCTTTTTCAACAAATTTACTCTCTGGTAATCGATTACTAGAGGATGGAATCGATTACCAGTGGCCAAAACTGATTTACAACAGCTATTAAAATTTGAATTCAAAATTTGCACTGTGTAATCGATTACACATATATGGTAATCGATTACCAGCAGTTTCTGAACGTTTCAATTCAAATTTTAAAGCTTGTAATCAATTACACACATACTGTAATCGATTATCAGAGGAGTTTTTCCAGAAAACATTCTCAACAGTCACATCTTTTTTTCTGTTTCTTAAATGGCCATCAAAGGCTTATATATATGTGACTTGAGACACGAATTGAACAAGAGTTTTTCAGAACCAAAAGGTCTTATCCTCTTAAAAAGCAAAATCGTTTCATCCTCTTAAAAATTCCTTGGCCAAAACACTTGTGATTCAATAAGGAATTATTTGAGTGCTCAAATTGTTCAATCTATCTCTTTCAAGAGAGATTACTTCTTCTCTTCTTCTTTATTCTGAAAAAGGATTAAGAGACCGAGGGTCTCTTGTTGTAAAGAAATCTGAACACAAAGGAAGAGTTGTCCTTGTGTGGTTCAGATCTTGTAATAGGCTTTTACAAGATAGTGGAACTCTCAAGCGGGTTGCTTGGGAACTAGACGTAGGCACAAGGGTGTGACCGAACCAGTATAAAACTGAGTTTGCAATCTCTCTTCCCTTAAAATCCTTTATTTATTATTGAGTTATATTCATATTCAAATTGCTCTATTTGAATCAATATTTAAGAAGTTCATTTTTAAGGGAATTTATAACTTGAATAGAAAGTAAAATAAAATTTTAATTGGGGAAATAGTTTGTGATATCTTAATTCAACCCCCCCCCCCCTTCTTAAGATATCTGAGGCCACTTGTCCAACAAGTGGTATCAGAGCGTCATTCTTGTATAAAGTTTAGAAGCTTCAAGAATTATGGCCTCATCAAACTACTTGTTTCCCGAGGGAAATTCTATAAATAGACCTCCCATCTTTAATGGAGTAGGTTACCATTATTGGAAAACCCGCATGCAAATTTTTATAGAGGCAATAGATTTAAATATTTGGGAAGCCATAGAACAAGGACCTCATGTTCCCTCTATAGTGGCTGGAAGTGCAACAATATAGAAACCTAGAGCAAATTGGACTGAGGAAGAAAGAAGATTAGTACAATATAATTTAAAGGCCAAAAATATTATTACATCTGCCCTAGGAATAGATGAATACTTTAGGGTTTCAAATTGTAAAAGTGCTAAGGATATGTGGGATACACTACAAGTAACACATGAAGGCACAACAGATGTTAAAAGATCTAGGATAAACACATTAACTCGTGAATATGAACTTTTTAGGATGAATGTAAATGAAAGTATACAGGACATGCAAAAGAGGTTCACACACATAGTTAATCATCTTGCATCTCTAGGAAAAAATTTTCAAAATAAAGATCTAGTAAATAAAGTTTTAAGATGTCTTAATAGAGAATGTCAACCAAAGGTAACAGCCATCACAGAATCTCAAGATTTGTCTAGTATGTCTCTTGCTACGTTATTTGGAAAATTGCAGGAGCATGAAATGGAATTATTGAGATTAAATCAACATGAAGAAACTGATAAGAAGAAGAAGGGAATCGCTCTTAAAGCCACATCTGCAATCCAAGAAGACAGTGATAAAGAAGATTCAATTGACTTGGATAATGATGAAGATATTAGTCTTTTTGTAAAAAAGTTCAACAAGTTCCTGAGAGTCAGAGGAAATCAAAAGCGACCCAATTTTAAATCTAAAAGAAGGACAAAAACTTCATCCTCTACTCTAAAATGCTTTGAGTGCAATCAACCTGGACATCTGAGGGTTGATTGTCCCATCTTCAAGAAAAAGATGGAGAAGTCTGAAAAGAAAAATATTAGTGAAAAGAAATTGAAGAAAGCATACATTACATGGGATGAAAACGATATGGAATCTTCTAAAGATTCAGAAAATGAAGAGATAAAGCTCTGCCTTATGGCTAAAAGTTATGAAAGTGATGAAGAGGTAACATCTTCAAATAACTTATCTATTTCTTTTGATGAATTGCAATATGCATTTGCTGATCTACATAAAGAGTCAATTAAACTTGCAAAGTTAGTTTCATCTTCTAAGAGAACAATCTCAAATTTAGAAAATGAAATCTCAAAATTAAACAAAGAATTAGATCATCTTAGAAATGAAGTCTCAATTTCTAAACCAAATGAAAAAGTTCATATCCATACTATTTCTGACAAGAAAATGTCAGATTCTTGTAGTTGTTGTGAAAAGTATGAAAAAGAAATTAAAGAGCTGAAAAACTCACTTGCAAAATTTTCTTATAGTAAAAATAATTTAGATGTCATATTAGGAAAACAAAGACATGCCTCCAATAAGGCTGGACTAGGATATAAATCTGAAAAACAACAAAAATTTCATAAAAACTTCTCTACTTCCACACAAAAATATAATTCTAGTTCTATCACATGTTTTTACTGTGGAAGAAAAGGGCATGACACATCTACATGCTATTTTAGAAGAAATTGTAACAATATTAAAATGATTTGGGTCCCAAAAGGATCTGTTATTCATACTAACACACAAGGACCCAATAAAGTTTGGGTACCTAAGTTACAACCTTGATTTTGTAGGAACCCTTGAGGAAAAAGTGGTACATAGATAGCGGATGCTCAAAACATATGACGGGAGACGAATCAAAATTCACACATATCTCTCCTAAGAAAAGCGGACATGTAACTTATGGTGACAACAATAAAGGTAGAATTCTTGGAGTTGGAAAAATAGGTACAAATTCTTCAACCTCCATTGAAAATGTTCTACTTGTTGAAGGTCTTAAGCATAGTCTGCTTAGTGTGAGTCAATTATGTGACAAAGGCTATCTGGTATCATTTGATTCTCAAAAGTGTGTCATTGAACATAAACATGATACGAATATAAAGCATATAGGGTTTAGAGTCAACAATGTTTACATGATAGACTTAAGTCAAAAACTAGATAATAATCAATGTTTTCTTAGTAAAGATGATGATCCATGGTTGTGGCATAAACGAATTGCACATATAAACATGGAACACTTAAATAGATTAATATCAAAAGATTTAGTTGTTGGTTTGCCAAAACTAAGATTTGAAAAAGATAGGCTATGTGATGCATGTCAAAAGGGAAAACAAACTAGAGTTTCTTTCAAATCTAAAAACATTGTTTCAACTACTCAACCCTTACAATTACTACATATGGATTTGTTTGGTCCTTCCAGAATCATGAGTTTTGGAGGAAGTTACTATGATCTTGTTATAGTTGATGATTATTCTAGATACACATGGACTCTTTTTATCACTCATAAGAATGATGCATTTCAAGCATTTAGAAAACTTGCAAAAATCATTCAAAATAAGAAAAATCTCAAGATTATATCTATTAGGAGTGATCATGGGGGTGAGTTTGAAAATAAAGAATTTGAATTATTTTGTGATAAGCATGGGATTAAGCATAACTTTTCTACACCAAGAACCCCTCAACAAAATGGTGTTGTTGAAAGGAAAAATAGATCTTTGGAAGAGATTGCTAGAACTTTATTAAATGATACTCCTCTTCCAAAATACTTTTGGGCTGAAGCCGTTAACACTGCATGTTACATTTTAAATAGGGCTTTAATAAGACCCATTTTAAAGAAAACTCCATATGAATTTTTCAATGGCAGAAAACCAAGCATCTCACATCTTCATATCTTTGGTTGTAAATGTTTTGTATTGAATAATGGAAAAGATAACTTAGGAAAATTTGATGCTAAGTCAGATGAAGGTATTTTTCTTGGATATTCTCTGCATGGTAAAGCTTATAGAATATATAATAAAAGAACAATGACAATTGAAGAGTCTATACATGTTTCCTTTGATGAGTCTAATGCCATTCTTCAAAGGAAGGATTTTTTAGATGATATTTCAGATTCCTTAGAAGATACAAATATTCATGGAAATGACTATAAAGAAAAAGATGAAGGAAGAAATGAGGATTCTCAAGATAATGGAGTTAGAGCAAATAATGCACTTCCAAGAGAATGGAAAGCCTGAAGAGATCATCCCCTTGACAACATTATTGGTGATATCTCAAAAGGGGTAACAACTAGACATTCTCTTAAAGATTTATGCAATAATATGGCTTTTGTATCTATGATTGAACCTAAAAATATAAAAGAAGCCATAGTAGATGATAACTGGATCATTGCCATGCAAGAAGAACTGAATCAATTTGAAAGAAACAATGTGTGGAAACTAGTAGAAAAACCTGAAAATTATCCTGTCATAGGAACAAAATGGGTTTTTAGAAATAAATTAGATGAACATGACATAATTATTAGAAATAAGGCTAGGTTAGTAGCAAAAAGGTATAATCAAGAAGAAGGAATAGACTATGAAGAAACATATGCTCCATTTGCAAGATTAGAATCCATTAGAATGCTCTTAGCATATGCATCCATAATGAATTTTAAGCTCTATCAAATGGATGTTAAAAGTGCTTTTCTAAATGGCTTAATTCAAGAAGAAGTATATGTTGAACAACCCCCAGGTTTTGAAATCCCGGATAAACCAAATCATGTTTATAAATTGCAAAAGGCTCTTTATGGTTTGAAACAAGCCCCTAGGGCGTGGTATGAACGTTTAAGCAATTTTCTCCTAGAAAAAGAATTTTCTAGAGGAAAAGTGGATACCACATTGTTCATAAAGAGAAAGCATAATGATATTTTGTTGGTTCAAATATATGTTGATGATATAATTTTTGGATCTACTAATGATTCATTGTTCAAGGAGTTTTCCCTTGATATGCAAAGTGAATTTGAAATGTCAATGATGGGAGAACTAAAGTACTTCCTGGGATTACAAATCAAGCAAACTCAAGGAGGTATATTCATCAATCAAGCCAAGTACTGCAAGGAATTGATCAAAAGATTTGGGATGGAAAGTGCAAAACACATGGCTACACCGATGAGCACTAGCTGTTACTTAGATAAAGATGAATCTGGTCAGTCTATAGATATGAAACAGTATCGAGGTATGATCGGATCTCTTCTCTATTTATCTACCAGTAGACCTGATATTATGTTTAGTGTATGCATGTGTGCTAGGTTTCAATCCAACCCCAAACAATCACATTTGAGTGCAGTAAAGAGAATCATGAGATATCTATTAGGTACAATCAATTTAGGATTATGGTATCCTAAGAACTCAACATGTAACTTAATAGGATATTCTGATTCTGACTTTGCCGAATCTAAAACTGATAGAAAAAGCACAAGTGGAACTTGTCAATTTATTGGATCTGCTCTTGTCGCATGGCATAGTAAGAAACAAAACAGTGTTGCTTTATCCACTGCTGAAGCGGAATATATTTCTGCCGGCAGTTGTTGTGCACAAATTTTATGGATGAAGCAACAATTATCTGACTATGGTATCCTTCTTGATCGCATACCTATTAGGTGTGATAATACTAGTGCCATAAATCTATCCAGAAATCCTGTTCAACACTCTAGAACCAAACATATAAAAATTAGGCACCATTTTCTTAGAGATCATGTCCTAAAGGGAGATTGTGTAT